>NW_024037052.1:8329096-8401017 GCF_015706575.1 Patiria miniata | reverse complement strand
AACCCGCGATCTTGCCATTTGGAACACTTGCGCAAAATGTCTGAAATTGTGCGACTGAAAATTCTTATATTTTGGGAGCTTCATTGTCTCCAACAAGTCGAAATTGAGTGGGCGCAGCATGAAAAAGCATAACGAAATAGCATCGCGTCTGGCTGGAAGTGAACTCTTCTTTGCATGTGTATGTGTTATTTATGTATGGTTGAATTTTGAAAGATGTACATTGTGACTGGTATTAACATAGTCCTGCCTATATTTGGCAGTCTTTTTTTTTCTGTCTTTTTGTCCGTGTGTCCTGTGCAGGTCCATGAGGAAGAAGATGAGGGTCGCTGTGAAGAAGATGACGGCAGCTTTCGTCGATTTAAAAGTTAAGTAGTTGTAAATTTTACCCCTCTTGAACTCGGGTCTGAAAGTTGGATCACTGTCCTCTTTTCAGATCTGGGGGCAGGACAACCGTGTTGTTTTGTTTGATGTAGTGTGGGCCCTTGTCTCTGTGTTGAAGTCTAAGAGTTTATTTCCGAAACCCGCGATCTTGCCATTTGGAACACTTGCGCAAAATGTCTGAAATTGTGCGACTGAAAATTCTTATATTTTGGGAGCTTCATTGTCTCCAACAATCGAAATTTGAGTGGGCGCAGCATGAAAAGCATAACGAAATAGCATCGCGTCTGGCTGGAAGTGAACTCTTTCTTTGCATGTGTATGTGTTATTTATGTATGTGTTGAATTTTGAAAGATGTACATTTGTGGACTGGTTATTAACATAGTCCTGCCTATATTTGGCAGTCTTTTTTTTTCTGTCTTTTTGTCCGTGTGTCCTGTGCAGGTCCATGAGGAAGAAGATGAGGGTCGCGGTGAAGAAGATGACGGGCAGCTTTCGTCGATTTAAAAGTAAGTAGTTGTTTATTTTACCCCCTCTTGAACTCGGGTCTGAAAAGTTGGATCACTGTCCTCTTTTCAGATCTGGGGCAGGACAACCGTGTTGTTTTGTTTGATGTAGTGTGGGCCCTTGTCTCTGTGTTGAAGTCTAAGAGTTTATTTCCGAACCCGCGATCTTGCCATTTGGAACACTTGCGCAAGGTGTCTGAAATTGTGCGACTGAAAATTCTTATATTTTGGGGAGCTTCATTGTCTCCAACAAGTCGAAATTGAGTGGGCGCAGCATGAAAAGCATAACGAAATAGCATCGCGTCTGGCTGGAAGTGAACTCTTTCTTTGCATGTGTATGTGTTATGATTGTATGTGTTTAATTTTGAAAGATGTACATTTGTGACTGTATTAACATAGTCCTGCCTATATTTGGCAGTCTTTTTTTTTCTGTCTTTTGTCCTGTGTCCTGTGCAGGTCCATGAGAAGAAGATGAGGTCGCTGGTGAAGAAATGACGGGACCTTTCGTCGATTTAAAGTTAAGTAGTTGTAAATTTTACCCCCTCTTGAACTCGGGTCTGAAAGTTTGATCACTGTCCTCTTTTCAGATCTGGGTCAGGACAACCGTGTTGTTTTGTTTGATGTAGTGTGGGCCCTGTGTCTGTGTTGAAGTCTAGAGAGTTTATTTCCGAAACCCGCGATCTTGCCATTTGGAACACTTGCGCAAAATGTCTGAAATTGTGCGACTGAAAATTCTTATATTTTGGGAGCTTCATTGTCTCCAACAAGTCGAAATTGAGTGGGCGCAGCATGAAAACATAACGAAATAGCATCGCGTCTGGCTGGAAGTGAACTCTTTCTTTGCATGTGTATGTGTTATTTATGTATGTTGTTGAATTTTGAAAGATGTACATTTGTGACTGGTATTAACATAGTCCTGCCTATATTTGGCAGTCTTTTTTTTCTGTCTTTTTGTCCGTGTGTCCTGTGCAGGTCCATGAGGAGATGAAGATGAGGGTCGTGGTGAAGAAGATGACGGGCAGCTTTCGTCGATTTAAAAGTTAAGTAGTTGTAAATTTTACCCCCTCTTGAACTCGGGTCTGAAAAGTTTGGATCACTGTCCTCTTTTCAGATCTGGGGGCAGGACAACCGTGTTGTTTTGTTTGATGTAGTGTGGGCCCTTGTCTCTGTGTTGAAGTCTAAGAGTTTATTTCCGAAACCCGCGATCTTGCCATTTGGAACACTTGCGCAAAATGTCTGAAATTGTGCGACTGAAAATTCTTATATTTTGGGAGCTTCATTGTCTCCAACAAGTCGAAATTGAGTGGGCGCAGCATGAAAACATAACGAAATAGCATCGCGTCTGGCTGGAAGTGAACTCTTTCTTTGCATGTGTATGTGTTATTTATGTATGTGTTTGAATTTTGAAAGATGTACATTTGTGACTGTATTAACATAGTCCTGCCTATATTTGGCAGTCTTTTTTTTCTGTCTTTTTGTCCGTGTGTCCTGTGCAGGTCCATGAGGAAGAAGATGAGGGTCGCTGGTGAAGAAGATGACGGGCAGCTTTCGTCGATTTAAAAAGTTAAGTAGTTTAAAATTTTACCCCCTCTTGAACTCGGTCTGAAAAGTTGGATCACTGTCCTCTTTTCAGATCTGGGGGCAGACAACCGTGTTGTTTGTTTGATGTAGTGTGGGCCCTTGTCTCTGTGTTGAAGTCTAAGAGTTTATTTCCGAAACCCGCGATCTTGCCATTTGGAACACTTGCGCAAAATGTCTGAAATTGTGCGACTGAAAATTCTTATATTTTGGGAGCTTCATTGTCTCCAACAAGTCGAAATTGAGTGGGCGCAGCATGAAAAGCATAACGAAATAGCATCGCGTCTGGCTGGAAGTGAACTCTTTCTTTGCATGTGTATGTGTTTATTTATGTATGTGTTGAATTTTGAAAGATGTACATTTGTGACTGGTATTAACATAGTCCTGCCTATATTTGGCAGTCTTTTTTTCTGTCTTTTTGTCCGTGTGTCCTGTGCAGGTCCATGAGGAAGAAGATGAGGGTCGCTGGTGAAGAAGATGACGGGCAGCTTTCGTCGATTTAAAAGTTAAGTAGTTGTAAATTTTACCCCCTCTTGAACTCGGGTCTGAAAAGTTGGATCACTGTCCTCTTTTCAGATCTGGGGGCAGGACAACCGTGTTGTTTTGTTTGATGTAGTGTGGGCCCTTGTCTCTGTGTTGAAGTCTAAGAGTTTATTTCCGAAACCCGCGATCTTGCCATTTGGAACACTTGCGCAAAATGTCTGAAATTGTGCGACTGAAAATTCTTATATTTTGGGAGCTTCATTGTCTCCAACAAGTCGAAATTGAGTGGGCGCAGCATGAAAAGCATAACGAAATAGCATCGCGTCTGGCTGGAAGTGAACTCTTTCTTTGCATGTGTATGTGTTATTTATGTATGTGTTGAATTTTGAAAGATGTACATTTGTGACTGGTATTAACATAGTCCTGCCTATATTTGGCAGTCTTTTTTTTCTGTCTTTTTGTCCGTGTGTCCTGTGCAGGTCCATGAGGAAGAAGATGAGGGTCGCTGGTGAAGAAGATGACGGGCAGCTTTCGTCGATTTAAAAGTTAAGTAGTTGTAAATTTTACCCCCTCTTGAACTCGGGTCTGAAAAGTTGGATCACTGTCCTCTTTTCAGATCTGGGGGCAGGACAACCGTGTTGTTTTGTTTGATGTAGTGTGGGCCCTTGTCTCTGTGTTGAAGTCTAAGAGTTTATTTCGAAACCCGCGATCTTGCCATTTGGAACACTTGCGCAAAATGTCTGAAATTGTGCGACTGAAAATTCTTATATTTTGGGAGCTTCATTGTCTCCAACAAGTCGAAATTGAGTGGGCGCAGCATGAAAAGCATAACGAAATAGCATCGCGTCTGGCTGGAAGTGAACTCTTTCTTTGCATGTGTATGTGTTATTTATGTATGTGTTGAATTTTGAAAGATGTACATTTGTGACTGGTATTAACATAGTCCTGCCTATATTTGGCAGTCTTTTTTTTCTGTCTTTTTGTCCGTGTGTCCTGTGCAGGTCCATGAGGAAGAAGATGAGGGTCGCTGGTGAAGAAGATGACGGGCAGCTTTCGTCGATTTAAAAGTTAAGTAGTTGTAAATTTTACCCCCTCTTGAACTCGGGTCTGAAAAGTTGGATCACTGTCCTCTTTTCAGATCTGGGGGCAGGACACCGTGTTGTTTTGTTTGATGTAGTGTGGGCCCTTGTCTCTGTGTTGAAGTCTAAGAGTTTATTTCCGAAACCCGCGATCTTGCCATTTGGAACACTTGCGCAAAATGTCTGAAATTGTGCGACTGAAAATTCTTATATTTTGGGAGCTTCATTGTCTCCACAAGTCGAAATTGAGTGGGCGCAGCATGAAAAGCATAACGAAATAGCATCGCGTCTGGCTGGAAGTGAACTCTTTCTTTGCATGTGTATGTGTTATTTATGTATGTGTTGAATTTTGAAAGATGTACATTTGTGACTGGTATTAACATAGTCCTGCCTATATTTGGCAGTCTTTTTTTTCTGTCTTTTTGTCCGTGTGTCCTGTGCAGGTCCATGAGGAAGAAGATGAGGGTCGCTGGTGAAGAAGATGACGGGCAGCTTTCGTCGATTTAAAAGTTAAGTAGTTGTAAATTTTACCCCCTCTTGAACTCGGGTCTGAAAAGTTGGATCACTGTCCTCTTTTCAGATCTGGGGGCAGGACAACCGTGTTGTTTTTGTTTGATGTAGTGTGGGCCCTTGTCTCTGTGTTGAAGTCTAAGAGTTTATTTCCGAAACCCGCGATCTTGCCATTTGGAACACTTGCGCAAAATGTCTGAAATTGTGCGACTGAAAATTCTTATATTTTGGGAGCTTCATTGTCTCCAACAAGTCGAAATTGAGTGGGCGCAGCATGAAAAGCATAACGAAATAGCATCGCGTCTGGCTGGAAGTGAACTCTTTCTTTGCATGTGTATGTGTTATTTATGTATGTGTTGAATTTTGAAAGATGTACATTTGTGACTGGTATTAACATAGTCCTGCCTATATTTGGCAGTCTTTTTTTTCTGTCTTTTTGTCCGTGTGTCCTGTGCAGGTCCATGAGGAAGAAGATGAGGGTCGCTGGTGAAGAAGATGACGGGCAGCTTTCGTCGATTTAAAAGTTAAGTAGTTGTAAATTTTACCCCCTCTTGAACTCGGGTCTGAAAAGTTGGATCACTGTCCTCTTTTCAGATCTGGGGGCAGGACAACCGTGTTGTTTTGTTTGATGTAGTGTGGGCCCTTGTCTCTGTGTTGAAGTCTAAGAGTTTATTTCCGAAACCCGCGATCTTGCCATTTGGAACACTTGCGCAAATGTCTGAAATTGTGCGACTGAAAATTCTTATATTTTGGGAGCTTCATTGTCTCCAACAAGTCGAAATTGAGTGGGCGCAGCATGAAAAGCATAACGAAATAGCATCGCGTCTGGCTGGAAGTGAACTCTTTCTTTGCATGTGTATGTGTTATTTATGTATGTGTTGAATTTTGAAAGATGTACATTTGTGACTGGTATTAACATAGTCCTGCCTATATTTGGCAGTCTTTTTTTTCTGTCTTTTTGTCCGTGTGTCCTGTGCAGGTCCATGAGGAAGAAGATGAGGGTCGCTGGTGAAGAAGATGACGGGCAGCTTTCGTCGATTTAAAAGTTAAGTAGTTGTAAATTTTACCCCCTCTTGAACTCGGGTCTGAAAAGTTGGATCACTGTCCTCTTTTCAGATCTGGGGCAGGACAACCGTGTTGTTTTGTTTGATGTAGTGTGGGCCCTTGTCTCTGTGTTGAAGTCTAAGAGTTTATTTCCGAAACCCGCGATCTTGCCATTTGGAACACTTGCGCAAAATGTCTGAAATTGTGCGACTGAAAATTCTTATTTTTGGGAGCTTCATTGTCTCCAACAAGTCGAAATTGAGTGGGCGCAGCATGAAAAGCATAACGAAATAGCATCGCGTCTGGCTGGAAGTGAACTCTTTCTTTGCATGTGTATGTGTTATTTATGTATGTGTTGAATTTTGAAAGATGTACATTTGTGACTGGTATTAACATAGTCCTGCCTATATTTGGCAGTCTTTTTTTTCTGTCTTTTTGTCCGTGTGTCCTGTGCAGGTCCATGAGGAAGAAGATGAGGGTCGCTGGTGAAGAAGATGACGGGCAGCTTTCGTCGATTTAAAAGTTAAGTAGTTGTAAATTTTACCCCCTCTTGAACTCGGGTCTGAAAAGTTGGATCACTGTCCTCTTTTCAGATCTGGGGGCAGGACAACCGTGTTGTTTTGTTTGATGTAGTGTGGGCCCTTGTCTCTGTGTTGAAGTCTAAGAGTTTATTTCCGAAACCCGCGATCTTGCCATTTGGAACACTTGCGCAAAATGTCTGAAATTGTGCGACTGAAAATTCTTATATTTTGGGAGCTTCATTGTCTCCAACAAGTCGAAATTGAGTGGGCGCAGCATGAAAAGCATAACGAAATAGCATCGCGTCTGGCTGGAAGTGAACTCTTTCTTTGCATGTGTATGTGTTATTTATGTATGTGTTGAATTTTGAAAGATGTACATTTGTGACTGGTATTAACATAGTCCTGCCTATATTTGGCAGTCTTTTTTTTCTGTCTTTTTGTCCGTGTGTCCTGTGCAGGTCCATGAGGAAGAAGATGAGGGTCGCTGGTGAAGAAGATGACGGGCAGCTTTCGTCGATTTAAAAGTTAAGTAGTTGTAAATTTTACCCCCTCTTGAACTCGGGTCTGAAAAGTTGGATCACTGTCCTCTTTTCAGATCTGGGGGCAGGACAACCGTGTTGTTTTGTTTGATGTAGTGTGGGCCCTTGTCTCTGTGTTGAAGTCTAAGAGTTTATTTCCGAAACCCGCGATCTTGCCATTTGGAACACTTGCGCAAAATGTCTGAAATTGTGCGACTGAAAATTCTTATATTTTGGGAGCTTCATTGTCTCCAACAAGTCGAAATTGAGTGGGCGCAGCATGAAAAGCATAACGAAATAGCATCGCGTCTGGCTGGAAGTGAACTCTTTCTTTGCATGTGTATGTGTTATTTATGTATGTGTTGAATTTTGAAAGATGTACATTTGTGACTGGTATTAACATAGTCCTGCCTATATTTGGCAGTCTTTTTTTTCTGTCTTTTTGTCCGTGTGTCCTGTGCAGGTCCATGAGGAAGAAGATGAGGGTCGCTGGTGAAGAAGATGACGGGCAGCTTTCGTCGATTTAAAAGTTAAGTAGTTGTAAATTTTACCCCCTCTTGAACTCGGGTCTGAAAAGTTGGATCACTGTCCTCTTTTCAGATCTGGGGGCAGGACAACCGTGTTGTTTTGTTTGATGTAGTGTGGCCCTTGTCTCTGTGTTGAAGTCTAAGAGTTTATTTCCGAAACCCGCGATCTTGCCATTTGGAACACTTGCGCAAAATGTCTGAAATTGTGCGACTGAAAATTCTTATATTTTGGGAGCTTCATTGTCTCCAACAAGTCGAAATTGAGTGGGCGCAGCATGAAAAGCATAACGAAATAGCATCGCGTCTGGCTGGAAGTGAACTCTTTCTTTGCATGTGTATGTGTTATTTATGTATGTGTTGAATTTTGAAAGATGTACATTTGTGACTGGTATTAACATAGTCCTGCCTATATTTGGCAGTCTTTTTTTTCTGTCTTTTTGTCCGTGTGTCCTGTGCAGGTCCATGAGGAAGAAGATGAGGGTCGCTGGTGAAGAAGATGACGGGCAGCTTTCGTCGATTTAAAAGTTAAGTAGTTGTAAATTTTACCCCCTCTTGAACTCGGGTCTGAAAAGTTGGATCACTGTCCTCTTTTCAGATCTGGGGGCAGGACAACCGTGTTGTTTTGTTTGATGTAGTGTGGGCCCTTGTCTCTGTGTTGAAGTCTAAGAGTTTATTTCCGAAACCCGCGATCTTGCCATTTGGAACACTTGCGCAAAATGTCTGAAATTGTGCGACTGAAAATTCTTATATTTTGGGAGCTTCATTGTCTCCAACAAGTCGAAATTGAGTGGGCGCAGCATGAAAAGCATAACGAAATAGCATCGCGTCTGGCTGGAAGTGAACTCTTTCTTTGCATGTGTATGTGTTATTTATGTATGTGTTGAATTTTGAAAGATGTACATTTGTGACTGGTATTAACATAGTCCTGCCTATATTTGGCAGTCTTTTTTTTCTGTCTTTTTGTCCGTGTGTCCTGTGCAGGTCCATGAGGAAGAAGATGAGGGTCGCTGGTGAAGAAGATGACGGGCAGCTTTCGTCGATTTAAAAGTTAAGTAGTTGTAAATTTTACCCCCTCTTGAACTCGGGTCTGAAAAGTTGGATCACTGTCCTCTTTTCAGATCTGGGGGCAGGACAACCGTGTTGTTTTGTTTGATGTAGTGTGGGCCCTTGTCTCTGTGTTGAAGTCTAAGAGTTTATTTCCGAAACCCGCGATCTTGCCATTTGGAACACTTGCGCAAAATGTCTGAAATTGTGCGACTGAAAATTCTTATATTTTGGGAGCTTCATTGTCTCCAACAAGTCGAAATTGAGTGGGCGCAGCATGAAAAGCATAACGAAATAGCATCGCGTCTGGCTGGAAGTGAACTCTTTCTTTGCATGTGTATGTGTTATTTATGTATGTGTTGAATTTTGAAAGATGTACATTTGTGACTGGTATTAACATAGTCCTGCCTATATTTGGCAGTCTTTTTTTTCTGTCTTTTTGTCCGTGTGTCCTGTGCAGGTCCATGAGGAAGAAGATGAGGGTCGCTGGTGAAGAAGATGACGGGCAGCTTTCGTCGATTTAAAAGTTAAGTAGTTGTAAATTTTACCCCCTCTTGAACTCGGGTCTGAAAAGTTGGATCACTGTCCTCTTTTCAGATCTGGGGGCAGGACAACCGTGTTGTTTTGTTTGATGTAGTGTGGGCCCTTGTCTCTGTGTTGAAGTCTAAGAGTTTATTTCCGAAACCCGCGATCTTGCCATTTGGAACACTTGCGCAAAATGTCTGAAATTGTGCGACTGAAAATTCTTATATTTTGGGAGCTTCATTGTCTCCAACAAGTCGAAATTGAGTGGGCGCAGCATGAAAAGCATAACGAAATAGCATCGCGTCTGGCTGGAAGTGAACTCTTTCTTTGCATGTGTATGTGTTATTTATGTATGTGTTGAATTTTGAAAGATGTACATTTGTGACTGGTATTAACATAGTCCTGCCTATATTTGGCAGTCTTTTTTTTCTGTCTTTTTGTCCGTGTGTCCTGTGCAGGTCCATGAGGAAGAAGATGAGGGTCGCTGGTGAAGAAGATGACGGGCAGCTTTCGTCGATTTAAAAGTTAAGTAGTTGTAAATTTTACCCCCTCTTGAACTCGGGTCTGAAAAGTTGGATCACTGTCCTCTTTTCAGATCTGGGGGCAGGACAACCGTGTTGTTTTGTTTGATGTAGTGTGGGCCCTTGTCTCTGTGTTGAAGTCTAAGAGTTTATTTCCGAAACCCGCGATCTTGCCATTTGGAACACTTGCGCAAAATGTCTGAAATTGTGCGACTGAAAATTCTTATATTTTGGGAGCTTCATTGTCTCCAACAAGTCGAAATTGAGTGGGCGCAGCATGAAAAGCATAACGAAATAGCATCGCGTCTGGCTGGAAGTGAACTCTTTCTTTGCATGTGTATGTGTTATTTATGTATGTGTTGAATTTTGAAAGATGTACATTTGTGACTGGTATTAACATAGTCCTGCCTATATTTGGCAGTCTTTTTTTTTCTGTCTTTTTGTCCGTGTGTCCTGTGCAGGTCCATGAGGAAGAAGATGAGGGTCGCTGGTGAAGAAGATGACGGGCAGCTTTCGTCGATTTAAAAGTTAAGTAGTTGTAAATTTTACCCCTCTTGAACTCGGGTCTGAAAAGTTGGATCACTGTCCTCTTTTCAGATCTGGGGGCAGGACAACCGTGTTGTTTTGTTTGATGTAGTGTGGGCCCTTGTCTCTGTGTTGAAGTCTAAGAGTTTATTTCCGAAACCCGCGATCTTGCCATTTGGAACACTTGCGCAAAATGTCTGAAATTGTGCGACTGAAAATTCTTATATTTTGGGAGCTTCATTGTCTCCAACAAGTCGAAATTGAGTGGGCGCAGCATGAAAAGCATAACGAAATAGCATCGCGTCTGGCTGGAAGTGAACTCTTTCTTTGCATGTGTATGTGTTATTTATGTATGTGTTGAATTTTGAAAGATGTACATTTGTGACTGGTATTAACATAGTCCTGCCTATATTTGGCAGTCTTTTTTTTCTGTCTTTTTGTCCGTGTGTCCTGTGCAGGTCCATGAGGAAGAAGATGAGGGTCGCTGGTGAAGAAGATGACGGGCAGCTTTCGTCGATTTAAAAGTTAAGTAGTTGTAAATTTTACCCCCTCTTGAACTCGGGTCTGAAAAGTTGGATCACTGTCCTCTTTTCAGATCTGGGGGCAGGACAACCGTGTTGTTTTGTTTGATGTAGTGTGGGCCCTTGTCTCTGTGTTGAAGTCTAAGAGTTTATTTCCGAAACCCGCGATCTTGCCATTTGGAACACTTGCGCAAAATGTCTGAAATTGTGCGACTGAAAATTCTTATATTTTGGGAGCTTCATTGTCTCCAACAAGTCGAAATTGAGTGGGCGCAGCATGAAAAGCATAACGAAATAGCATCGCGTCTGGCTGGAAGTGAACTCTTTCTTTGCATGTGTATGTGTTATTTATGTATGTGTTGAATTTTGAAAGATGTACATTTGTGACTGGTATTAACATAGTCCTGCCTATATTTGGCAGTCTTTTTTTTCTGTCTTTTTGTCCGTGTGTCCTGTGCAGGTCCATGAGGAAGAAGATGAGGGTCGCTGGTGAAGAAGATGACGGGCAGCTTTCGTCGATTTAAAAGTTAAGTAGTTGTAAATTTTACCCCCTCTTGAACTCGGGTCTGAAAAGTTGGATCACTGTCCTCTTTTCAGATCTGGGGGCAGGACAACCGTGTTGTTTTGTTTGATGTAGTGTGGGCCCTTGTCTCTGTGTTGAAGTCTAAGAGTTTATTTCCGAAACCCGCGATCTTGCCATTTGGAACACTTGCGCAAAATGTCTGAAATTGTGCGACTGAAAATTCTTATATTTTGGGAGCTTCATTGTCTCCAACAAGTCGAAATTGAGTGGGCGCAGCATGAAAAGCATAACGAAATA
This sequence comes from Patiria miniata, assembly GCF_015706575.1. Taxonomy (NCBI): domain Eukaryota; kingdom Metazoa; phylum Echinodermata; class Asteroidea; order Valvatida; family Asterinidae; genus Patiria; species Patiria miniata. The sequence goes on along the minus strand of NW_024037052.1, from coordinate 8,389,917 downwards.
GCATCGCGTCTGGCTGGAAGTGAACTCTTTCTTTGCATGTGTATGTGTTATTTATGTATGTGTTGAATTTTGAAAGATGTACATTTGTGACTGGTATTAACATAGTCCTGCCTATATTTGGCAGTCTTTTTTTTCTGTCTTTTTGTCCGTGTGTCCTGTGCAGGTCCATGAGGAAGAAGATGAGGGTCGCTGGTGAAGAAGATGACGGGCAGCTTTCGTCGATTTAAAAGTTAAGTAGTTGTAAATTTTACCCCCTCTTGAACTCGGGTCTGAAAAGTTGGATCACTGTCCTCTTTTCAGATCTGGGGGCAGGACAACCGTGTTGTTTTGTTTGATGTAGTGTGGGCCCTTGTCTCTGTGTTGAAGTCTAAGAGTTTATTTCCGAAACCCGCGATCTTGCCATTTGGAACACTTGCGCAAAATGTCTGAAATTGTGCGACTGAAAATTCTTATATTTTGGGAGCTTCATTGTCTCCAACAAGTCGAAATTGAGTGGGCGCAGCATGAAAAGCATAACGAAATAGCATCGCGTCTGGCTGGAAGTGAACTCTTTCTTTGCATGTGTATGTGTTATTTATGTATGTGTTGAATTTTGAAAGATGTACATTTGTGACTGGTATTAACATAGTCCTGCCTATATTTGGCAGTCTTTTTTTTTCTGTCTTTTTGTCCGTGTGTCCTGTGCAGGTCCATGAGGAAGAAGATGAGGGTCGCTGGTGAAGAAGATGACGGGCAGCTTTCGTCGATTTAAAAGTTAAGTAGTTGTAAATTTTACCCCCTCTTGAACTCGGGTCTGAAAAGTTGGATCACTGTCCTCTTTTCAGATCTGGGGGCAGGACAACCGTGTTGTTTTGTTTGATGTAGTGTGGGCCCTTGTCTCTGTGTTGAAGTCTAAGAGTTTATTTCCGAAACCCGCGATCTTGCCATTTGGAACACTTGCGCAAAATGTCTGAAATTGTGCGACTGAAAATTCTTATATTTTGGGAGCTTCATTGTCTCCAACAAGTCGAAATTGAGTGGGCGCAGCATGAAAAGCATAACGAAATAGCATCGCGTCTGGCTGGAAGTGAACTCTTTCTTTGCATGTGTATGTGTTATTTATGTATGTGTTGAATTTTGAAAGATGTACATTTGTGACTGGTATTAACATAGTCCTGCCTATATTTGGCAGTCTTTTTTTTCTGTCTTTTTGTCCGTGTGTCCTGTGCAGGTCCATGAGGAAGAAGATGAGGGTCGCTGGTGAAGAAGATGACGGGCAGCTTTCGTCGATTTAAAAGTTAAGTAGTTGTAAATTTTACCCCCTCTTGAACTCGGGTCTGAAAAGTTGGATCACTGTCCTCTTTTCAGATCTGGGGGCAGGACAACCGTGTTGTTTTGTTTGATGTAGTGTGGGCCCTTGTCTCTGTGTTGAAGTCTAAGAGTTTATTTCCGAAACCCGCGATCTTGCCATTTGGAACACTTGCGCAAAATGTCTGAAATTGTGCGACTGAAAATTCTTATATTTTGGGAGCTTCATTGTCTCCAACAAGTCGAAATTGAGTGGGCGCAGCATGAAAAGCATAACGAAATAGCATCGCGTCTGGCTGGAAGTGAACTCTTTCTTTGCATGTGTATGTGTTATTTATGTATGTGTTGAATTTTGAAAGATGTACATTTGTGACTGGTATTAACATAGTCCTGCCTATATTTGGCAGTCTTTTTTTTCTGTCTTTTTGTCCGTGTGTCCTGTGCAGGTCCATGAGGAAGAAGATGAGGGTCGCTGGTGAAGAAGATGACGGGCAGCTTTCGTCGATTTAAAAGTTAAGTAGTTGTAAATTTTACCCCCTCTTGAACTCGGGTCTGAAAAGTTGGATCACTGTCCTCTTTTCAGATCTGGGGGCAGGACAACCGTGTTGTTTTGTTTGATGTAGTGTGGGCCCTTGTCTCTGTGTTGAAGTCTAAGAGTTTATTTCCGAAACCCGCGATCTTGCCATTTGGAACACTTGCGCAAAATGTCTGAAATTGTGCGACTGAAAATTCTTATATTTTGGGAGCTTCATTGTCTCCAACAAGTCGAAATTGAGTGGGCGCAGCATGAAAAGCATAACGAAATAGCATCGCGTCTGGCTGGAAGTGAACTCTTTCTTTGCATGTGTATGTGTTATTTATGTATGTGTTGAATTTTGAAAGATGTACATTTGTGACTGGTATTAACATAGTCCTGCCTATATTTGGCAGTCTTTTTTTTCTGTCTTTTTGTCCGTGTGTCCTGTGCAGGTCCATGAGGAAGAAGATGAGGGTCGCTGGTGAAGAAGATGACGGGCAGCTTTCGTCGATTTAAAAGTTAAGTAGTTGTAAATTTTACCCCCTCTTGAACTCGGGTCTGAAAAGTTGGATCACTGTCCTCTTTTCAGATCTGGGGGCAGGACAACCGTGTTGTTTTGTTTGATGTAGTGTGGGCCCTTGTCTCTGTGTTGAAGTCTAAGAGTTTATTTCCGAAACCCGCGATCTTGCCATTTGGAACACTTGCGCAAAATGTCTGAAATTGTGCGACTGAAAATTCTTATATTTTGGGAGCTTCATTGTCTCCAACAAGTCGAAATTGAGTGGGCGCAGCATGAAAAGCATAACGAAATAGCATCGCGTCTGGCTGGAAGTGAACTCTTTCTTTGCATGTGTATGTGTTATTTATGTATGTGTTGAATTTTGAAAGATGTACATTTGTGACTGGTATTAACATAGTCCTGCCTATATTTGGCAGTCTTTTTTTTCTGTCTTTTTGTCCGTGTGTCCTGTGCAGGTCCATGAGGAAGAAGATGAGGGTCGCTGGTGAAGAAGATGACGGGCAGCTTTCGTCGATTTAAAAGTTAAGTAGTTGTAAATTTTACCCCCTCTTGAACTCGGGTCTGAAAAGTTGGATCACTGTCCTCTTTTCAGATCTGGGGGCAGGACAACCGTGTTGTTTTGTTTGATGTAGTGTGGGCCCTTGTCTCTGTGTTGAAGTCTAAGAGTTTATTTCCGAAACCCGCGATCTTGCCATTTGGAACACTTGCGCAAAATGTCTGAAATTGTGCGACTGAAAATTCTTATATTTTGGGAGCTTCATTGTCTCCAACAAGTCGAAATTGAGTGGGCGCAGCATGAAAAGCATAACGAAATAGCATCGCGTCTGGCTGGAAGTGAACTCTTTCTTTGCATGTGTATGTGTTATTTATGTATGTGTTGAATTTTGAAAGATGTACATTTGTGACTGGTATTAACATAGTCCTGCCTATATTTGGCAGTCTTTTTTTTCTGTCTTTTTGTCCGTGTGTCCTGTGCAGGTCCATGAGGAAGAAGATGAGGGTCGCTGGTGAAGAAGATGACGGGCAGCTTTCGTCGATTTAAAAGTTAAGTAGTTGTAAATTTTACCCCCTCTTGAACTCGGGTCTGAAAAGTTGGATCACTGTCCTCTTTTCAGATCTGGGGGCAGGACAACCGTGTTGTTTTGTTTGATGTAGTGTGGGCCCTTGTCTCTGTGTTGAAGTCTAAGAGTTTATTTCCGAAACCCGCGATCTTGCCATTTGGAACACTTGCGCAAAATGTCTGAAATTGTGCGACTGAAAATTCTTATATTTTGGGAGCTTCATTGTCTCCAACAAGTCGAAATTGAGTGGGCGCAGCATGAAAAGCATAACGAAATAGCATCGCGTCTGGCTGGAAGTGAACTCTTTCTTTGCATGTGTATGTGTTATTTATGTATGTGTTGAATTTTGAAAGATGTACATTTGTGACTGGTATTAACATAGTCCTGCCTATATTTGGCAGTCTTTTTTTTCTGTCTTTTTGTCCGTGTGTCCTGTGCAGGTCCATGAGGAAGAAGATGAGGGTCGCTGGTGAAGAAGATGACGGGCAGCTTTCGTCGATTTAAAAGTTAAGTAGTTGTAAATTTTACCCCCTCTTGAACTCGGGTCTGAAAAGTTGGATCACTGTCCTCTTTTCAGATCTGGGGGCAGGACAACCGTGTTGTTTTGTTTGATGTAGTGTGGGCCCTTGTCTCTGTGTTGAAGTCTAAGAGTTTATTTCCGAAACCCGCGATCTTGCCATTTGGAACACTTGCGCAAAATGTCTGAAATTGTGCGACTGAAAATTCTTATATTTTGGGAGCTTCATTGTCTCCAACAAGTCGAAATTGAGTGGGCGCAGCATGAAAAGCATAACGAAATAGCATCGCGTCTGGCTGGAAGTGAACTCTTTCTTTGCATGTGTATGTGTTATTTATGTATGTGTTGAATTTTGAAAGATGTACATTTGTGACTGGTATTAACATAGTCCTGCCTATATTTGGCAGTCTTTTTTTTCTGTCTTTTTGTCCGTGTGTCCTGTGCAGGTCCATGAGGAAGAAGATGAGGGTCGCTGGTGAAGAAGATGACGGGCAGCTTTCGTCGATTTAAAAGTTAAGTAGTTGTAAATTTTACCCCCTCTTGAACTCGGGTCTGAAAAGTTGGATCACTGTCCTCTTTTCAGATCTGGGGGCAGGACAACCGTGTTGTTTTGTTTGATGTAGTGTGGGCCCTTGTCTCTGTGTTGAAGTCTAAGAGTTTATTTCCGAAACCCGCGATCTTGCCATTTGGAACACTTGCGCAAAATGTCTGAAATTGTGCGACTGAAAATTCTTATATTTTGGGAGCTTCATTGTCTCCAACAAGTCGAAATTGAGTGGGCGCAGCATGAAAAGCATAACGAAATAGCATCGCGTCTGGCTGGAAGTGAACTCTTTCTTTGCATGTGTATGTGTTATTTATGTATGTGTTGAATTTTGAAAGATGTACATTTGTGACTGGTATTAACATAGTCCTGCCTATATTTGGCAGTCTTTTTTTTCTGTCTTTTTGTCCGTGTGTCCTGTGCAGGTCCATGAGGAAGAAGATGAGGGTCGCTGGTGAAGAAGATGACGGGCAGCTTTCGTCGATTTAAAAGTTAAGTAGTTGTAAATTTTACCCCCTCTTGAACTCGGGTCTGAAAAGTTGGATCACTGTCCTCTTTTCAGATCTGGGGGCAGGACAACCGTGTTGTTTTGTTTGATGTAGTGTGGGCCCTTGTCTCTGTGTTGAAGTCTAAGAGTTTATTTCCGAAACCCGCGATCTTGCCATTTGGAACACTTGCGCAAAATGTCTGAAATTGTGCGACTGAAAATTCTTATATTTTGGGAGCTTCATTGTCTCCAACAAGTCGAAATTGAGTGGGCGCAGCATGAAAAGCATAACGAAATAGCATCGCGTCTGGCTGGAAGTGAACTCTTTCTTTGCATGTGTATGTGTTATTTATGTATGTGTTGAATTTTGAAAGATGTACATTTGTGACTGGTATTAACATAGTCCTGCCTATATTTGGCAGTCTTTTTTTTCTGTCTTTTTGTCCGTGTGTCCTGTGCAGGTCCATGAGGAAGAAGATGAGGGTCGCTGGTGAAGAAGATGACGGGCAGCTTTCGTCGATTTAAAAGTTAAGTAGTTGTAAATTTTACCCCCTCTTGAACTCGGGTCTGAAAAGTTGGATCACTGTCCTCTTTTCAGATCTGGGGGCAGGACAACCGTGTTGTTTTGTTTGATGTAGTGTGGGCCCTTGTCTCTGTGTTGAAGTCTAAGAGTTTATTTCCGAAACCCGCGATCTTGCCATTTGGAACACTTGCGCAAAATGTCTGAAATTGTGCGACTGAAAATTCTTATATTTTGGGAGCTTCATTGTCTCCAACAAGTCGAAATTGAGTGGGCGCAGCATGAAAAGCATAACGAAATAGCATCGCGTCTGGCTGGAAGTGAACTCTTTCTTTGCATGTGTATGTGTTATTTATGTATGTGTTGAATTTTGAAAGATGTACATTTGTGACTGGTATTAACATAGTCCTGCCTATATTTGGCAGTCTTTTTTTTCTGTCTTTTTGTCCGTGTGTCCTGTGCAGGTCCATGAGGAAGAAGATGAGGGTCGCTGGTGAAGAAGATGACGGGCAGCTTTCGTCGATTTAAAAGTTAAGTAGTTGTAAATTTTACCCCCTCTTGAACTCGGGTCTGAAAAGTTGGATCACTGTCCTCTTTTCAGATCTGGGGGCAGGACAACCGTGTTGTTTTGTTTGATGTAGTGTGGGCCCTTGTCTCTGTGTTGAAGTCTAAGAGTTTATTTCCGAAACCCGCGATCTTGCCATTTGGAACACTTGCGCAAAATGTCTGAAATTGTGCGACTGAAAATTCTTATATTTTGGGAGCTTCATTGTCTCCAACAAGTCGAAATTGAGTGGGCGCAGCATGAAAAGCATAACGAAATAGCATCGCGTCTGGCTGGAAGTGAACTCTTTCTTTGCATGTGTATGTGTTATTTATGTATGTGTTGAATTTTGAAAGATGTACATTTGTGACTGGTATTAACATAGTCCTGCCTATATTTGGCAGTCTTTTTTTTCTGTCTTTTTGTCCGTGTGTCCTGTGCAGGTCCATGAGGAAGAAGATGAGGGTCGCTGGTGAAGAAGATGACGGGCAGCTTTCGTCGATTTAAAAGTTAAGTAGTTGTAAATTTTACCCCCTCTTGAACTCGGGTCTGAAAAGTTGGATCACTGTCCTCTTTTCAGATCTGGGGGCAGGACAACCGTGTTGTTTTGTTTGATGTAGTGTGGGCCCTTGTCTCTGTGTTGAAGTCTAAGAGTTTATTTCCGAAACCCGCGATCTTGCCATTTGGAACACTTGCGCAAAATGTCTGAAATTGTGCGACTGAAAATTCTTATATTTTGGGAGCTTCATTGTCTCCAACAAGTCGAAATTGAGTGGGCGCAGCATGAAAAGCATAACGAAATAGCATCGCGTCTGGCTGGAAGTGAACTCTTTCTTTGCATGTGTATGTGTTATTTATGTATGTGTTGAATTTTGAAAGATGTACATTTGTGACTGGTATTAACATAGTCCTGCCTATATTTGGCAGTCTTTTTTTTCTGTCTTTTTGTCCGTGTGTCCTGTGCAGGTCCATGAGGAAGAAGATGAGGGTCGCTGGTGAAGAAGATGACGGGCAGCTTTCGTCGATTTAAAAGTTAAGTAGTTGTAAATTTTACCCCCTCTTGAACTCGGGTCTGAAAAGTTGGATCACTGTCCTCTTTTCAGATCTGGGGGCAGGACAACCGTGTTGTTTTGTTTGATGTAGTGTGGGCCCTTGTCTCTGTGTTGAAGTCTAAGAGTTTATTTCCGAAACCCGCGATCTTGCCATTTGGAACACTTGCGCAAAATGTCTGAAATTGTGCGACTGAAAATTCTTATATTTTGGGAGCTTCATTGTCTCCAACAAGTCGAAATTGAGTGGGCGCAGCATGAAAAGCATAACGAAATAGCATCGCGTCTGGCTGGAAGTGAACTCTTTCTTTGCATGTGTATGTGTTATTTATGTATGTGTTGAATTTTGAAAGATGTACATTTGTGACTGGTATTAACATAGTCCTGCCTATATTTGGCAGTCTTTTTTTTCTGTCTTTTTGTCCGTGTGTCCTGTGCAGGTCCATGAGGAAGAAGATGAGGGTCGCTGGTGAAGAAGATGACGGGCAGCTTTCGTCGATTTAAAAGTTAAGTAGTTGTAAATTTTACCCCCTCTTGAACTCGGGTCTGAAAAGTTGGATCACTGTCCTCTTTTCAGATCTGGGGGCAGGACAACCGTGTTGTTTTGTTTGATGTAGTGTGGGCCCTTGTCTCTGTGTTGAAGTCTAAGAGTTTATTTCCGAAACCCGCGATCTTGCCATTTGGAACACTTGCGCAAAATGTCTGAAATTGTGCGACTGAAAATTCTTATATTTTGGGAGCTTCATTGTCTCCAACAAGTCGAAATTGAGTGGGCGCAGCATGAAAAGCATAACGAAATAGCATCGCGTCTGGCTGGAAGTGAACTCTTTCTTTGCATGTGTATGTGTTATTTATGTATGTGTTGAATTTTGAAAGATGTACATTTGTGACTGGTATTAACATAGTCCTGCCTATATTTGGCAGTCTTTTTTTTCTGTCTTTTTGTCCGTGTGTCCTGTGCAGGTCCATGAGGAAGAAGATGAGGGTCGCTGGTGAAGAAGATGACGGGCAGCTTTCGTCGATTTAAAAGTTAAGTAGTTGTAAATTTTACCCCCTCTTGAACTCGGGTCTGAAAAGTTGGATCACTGTCCTCTTTTCAGATCTGGGGGCAGGACAACCGTGTTGTTTTGTTTGATGTAGTGTGGGCCCTTGTCTCTGTGTTGAAGTCTAAGAGTTTATTTCCGAAACCCGCGATCTTGCCATTTGGAACACTTGCGCAAAATGTCTGAAATTGTGCGACTGAAAATTCTTATATTTTGGGAGCTTCATTGTCTCCAACAAGTCGAAATTGAGTGGGCGCAGCATGAAAAGCATAACGAAATAGCATCGCGTCTGGCTGGAAGTGAACTCTTTCTTTGCATGTGTATGTGTTATTTATGTATGTGTTGAATTTTGAAAGATGTACATTTGTGACTGGTATTAACATAGTCCTGCCTATATTTGGCAGTCTTTTTTTTCTGTCTTTTTGTCCGTGTGTCCTGTGCAGGTCCATGAGGAAGAAGATGAGGGTCGCTGGTGAAGAAGATGACGGGCAGCTTTCGTCGATTTAAAAGTTAAGTAGTTGTAAATTTTACCCCCTCTTGAACTCGGGTCTGAAAAGTTGGATCACTGTCCTCTTTTCAGATCTGGGGGCAGGACAACCGTGTTGTTTTGTTTGATGTAGTGTGGGCCCTTGTCTCTGTGTTGAAGTCTAAGAGTTTATTTCCGAAACCCGCGATCTTGCCATTTGGAACACTTGCGCAAAATGTCTGAAATTGTGCGACTGAAAATTCTTATATTTTGGGAGCTTCATTGTCTCCAACAAGTCGAAATTGAGTGGGCGCAGCATGAAAAGCATAACGAAATAGCATCGCGTCTGGCTGGAAGTGAACTCTTTCTTTGCATGTGTATGTGTTATTTATGTATGTGTTGAATTTTGAAAGATGTACATTTGTGACTGGTATTAACATAGTCCTGCCTATATTTGGCAGTCTTTTTTTTCTGTCTTTTTGTCCGTGTGTCCTGTGCAGGTCCATGAGGAAGAAGATGAGGGTCGCTGGTGAAGAAGATGACGGGCAGCTTTCGTCGATTTAAAAGTTAAGTAGTTGTAAATTTTACCCCCTCTTGAACTCGGGTCTGAAAAGTTGGATCACTGTCCTCTTTTCAGATCTGGGGGCAGGACAACCGTGTTGTTTTGTTTGATGTAGTGTGGGCCCTTGTCTCTGTGTTGAAGTCTAAGAGTTTATTTCCGAAACCCGCGATCTTGCCATTTGGAACACTTGCGCAAAATGTCTGAAATTGTGCGACTGAAAATTCTTATATTTTGGGAGCTTCATTGTCTCCAACAAGTCGAAATTGAGTGGGCGCAGCATGAAAAGCATAACGAAATAGCATCGCGTCTGGCTGGAAGTGAACTCTTTCTTTGCATGTGTATGTGTTATTTATGTATGTGTTGAATTTTGAAAGATGTACATTTGTGACTGGTATTAACATAGTCCTGCCTATATTTGGCAGTCTTTTTTTTCTGTCTTTTTGTCCGTGTGTCCTGTGCAGGTCCATGAGGAAGAAGATGAGGGTCGCTGGTGAAGAAGATGACGGGCAGCTTTCGTCGATTTAAAAGTTAAGTAGTTGTAAATTTTACCCCCTCTTGAACTCGGGTCTGAAAAGTTGGATCACTGTCCTCTTTTCAGATCTGGGGGCAGGACAACCGTGTTGTTTTGTTTGATGTAGTGTGGGCCCTTGTCTCTGTGTTGAAGTCTAAGAGTTTATTTCCGAAACCCGCGATCTTGCCATTTGGAACACTTGCGCAAAATGTCTGAAATTGTGCGACTGAAAATTCTTATATTTTGGGAGCTTCATTGTCTCCAACAAGTCGAAATTGAGTGGGCGCAGCATGAAAAGCATAACGAAATAGCATCGCGTCTGGCTGGAAGTGAACTCTTTCTTTGCATGTGTATGTGTTATTTATGTATGTGTTGAATTTTGAAAGATGTACATTTGTGACTGGTATTAACATAGTCCTGCCTATATTTGGCAGTCTTTTTTTTCTGTCTTTTTGTCCGTGTGTCCTGTGCAGGTCCATGAGGAAGAAGATGAGGGTCGCTGGTGAAGAAGATGACGGGCAGCTTTCGTCGATTTAAAAGTTAAGTAGTTGTAAATTTTACCCCCTCTTGAACTCGGGTCTGAAAAGTTGGATCACTGTCCTCTTTTCAGATCTGGGGGCAGGACAACCGTGTTGTTTTGTTTGATGTAGTGTGGGCCCTTGTCTCTGTGTTGAAGTCTAAGAGTTTATTTCCGAAACCCGCGATCTTGCCATTTGGAACACTTGCGCAAAATGTCTGAAATTGTGCGACTGAAAATTCTTATATTTTGGGAGCTTCATTGTCTCCAACAAGTCGAAATTGAGTGGGCGCAGCATGAAAAGCATAACGAAATAGCATCGCGTCTGGCTGGAAGTGAACTCTTTCTTTGCATGTGTATGTGTTATTTATGTATGTGTTGAATTTTGAAAGATGTACATTTGTGACTGGTATTAACATAGTCCTGCCTATATTTGGCAGTCTTTTTTTTCTGTCTTTTTGTCCGTGTGTCCTGTGCAGGTCCATGAGGAAGAAGATGAGGGTCGCTGGTGAAGAAGATGACGGGCAGCTTTCGTCGATTTAAAAGTTAAGTAGTTGTAAATTTTACCCCCTCTTGAACTCGGGTCTGAAAAGTTGGATCACTGTCCTCTTTTCAGATCTGGGGGCAGGACAACCGTGTTGTTTTGTTTGATGTAGTGTGGGCCCTTGTCTCTGTGTTGAAGTCTAAGAGTTTATTTCCGAAACCCGCGATCTTGCCATTTGGAACACTTGCGCAAAATGTCTGAAATTGTGCGACTGAAAATTCTTATATTTTGGGAGCTTCATTGTCTCCAACAAGTCGAAATTGAGTGGGCGCAGCATGAAAAGCATAACGAAATAGCATCGCGTCTGGCTGGAAGTGAACTCTTTCTTTGCATGTGTATGTGTTATTTATGTATGTGTTGAATTTTGAAAGATGTACATTTGTGACTGGTATTAACATAGTCCTGCCTATATTTGGCAGTCTTTTTTTTCTGTCTTTTTGTCCGTGTGTCCTGTGCAGGTCCATGAGGAAGAAGATGAGGGTCGCTGGTGAAGAAGATGACGGGCAGCTTTCGTCGATTTAAAAGTTAAGTAGTTGTAAATTTTACCCCCTCTTGAACTCGGGTCTGAAAAGTTGGATCACTGTCCTCTTTTCAGATCTGGGGGCAGGACAACCGTGTTGTTTTGTTTGATGTAGTGTGGGCCCTTGTCTCTGTGTTGAAGTCTAAGAGTTTATTTCCGAAACCCGCGATCTTGCCATTTGGAACACTTGCGCAAAATGTCTGAAATTGTGCGACTGAAAATTCTTATATTTTGGGAGCTTCATTGTCTCCAACAAGTCGAAATTGAGTGGGCGCAGCATGAAAAGCATAACGAAATAGCATCGCGTCTGGCTGGAAGTGAACTCTTTCTTTGCATGTGTATGTGTTATTTATGTATGTGTTGAATTTTGAAAGATGTACATTTGTGACTGGTATTAACATAGTCCTGCCTATATTTGGCAGTCTTTTTTTTCTGTCTTTTTGTCCGTGTGTCCTGTGCAGGTCCATGAGGAAGAAGATGAGGGTCGCTGGTGAAGAAGATGACGGGCAGCTTTCGTCGATTTAAAAGTTAAGTAGTTGTAAATTTTACCCCCTCTTGAACTCGGGTCTGAAAAGTTGGATCACTGTCCTCTTTTCAGATCTGGGGGCAGGACAACCGTGTTGTTTTGTTTGATGTAGTGTGGGCCCTTGTCTCTGTGTTGAAGTCTAAGAGTTTATTTCCGAAACCCGCGATCTTGCCATTTGGAACACTTGCGCAAAATGTCTGAAATTGTGCGACTGAAAATTCTTATATTTTGGGAGCTTCATTGTCTCCAACAAGTCGAAATTGAGTGGGCGCAGCATGAAAAGCATAACGAAATAGCATCGCGTCTGGCTGGAAGTGAACTCTTTCTTTGCATGTGTATGTGTTATTTATGTATGTGTTGAATTTTGAAAGATGTACATTTGTGACTGGTATTAACATAGTCCTGCCTATATTTGGCAGTCTTTTTTTTCTGTCTTTTTGTCCGTGTGTCCTGTGCAGGTCCATGAGGAAGAAGATGAGGGTCGCTGGTGAAGAAGATGACGGGCAGCTTTCGTCGATTTAAAAGTTAAGTAGTTGTAAATTTTACCCCCTCTTGAACTCGGGTCTGAAAAGTTGGATCACTGTCCTCTTTTCAGATCTGGGGGCAGGACAACCGTGTTGTTTTGTTTGATGTAGTGTGGGCCCTTGTCTCTGTGTTGAAGTCTAAGAGTTTATTTCCGAAACCCGCGATCTTGCCATTTGGAACACTTGCGCAAAATGTCTGAAATTGTGCGACTGAAAATTCTTATATTTTGGGAGCTTCATTGTCTCCAACAAGTCGAAATTGAGTGGGCGCAGCATGAAAAGCATAACGAAATAGCATCGCGTCTGGCTGGAAGTGAACTCTTTCTTTGCATGTGTATGTGTTATTTATGTATGTGTTGAATTTTGAAAGATGTACATTTGTGACTGGTATTAACATAGTCCTGCCTATATTTGGCAGTCTTTTTTTTCTGTCTTTTTGTCCGTGTGTCCTGTGCAGGTCCATGAGGAAGAAGATGAGGGTCGCTGGTGAAGAAGATGACGGGCAGCTTTCGTCGATTTAAAAGTTAAGTAGTTGTAAATTTTACCCCCTCTTGAACTCGGGTCTGAAAAGTTGGATCACTGTCCTCTTTTCAGATCTGGGGGCAGGACAACCGTGTTGTTTTGTTTGATGTAGTGTGGGCCCTTGTCTCTGTGTTGAAGTCTAAGAGTTTATTTCCGAAACCCGCGATCTTGCCATTTGGAACACTTGCGCAAAATGTCTGAAATTGTGCGACTGAAAATTCTTATATTTTGGGAGCTTCATTGTCTCCAACAAGTCGAAATTGAGTGGGCGCAGCATGAAAAGCATAACGAAATAGCATCGCGTCTGGCTGGAAGTGAACTCTTTCTTTGCATGTGTATGTGTTATTTATGTATGTGTTGAATTTTGAAAGATGTACATTTGTGACTGGTATTAACATAGTCCTGCCTATATTTGGCAGTCTTTTTTTTCTGTCTTTTTGTCCGTGTGTCCTGTGCAGGTCCATGAGGAAGAAGATGAGGGTCGCTGGTGAAGAAGATGACGGGCAGCTTTCGTCGATTTAAAAGTTAAGTAGTTGTAAATTTTACCCCCTCTTGAACTCGGGTCTGAAAAGTTGGATCACTGTCCTCTTTTCAGATCTGGGGGCAGGACAACCGTGTTGTTTTGTTTGATGTAGTGTGGGCCCTTGTCTCTGTGTTGAAGTCTAAGAGTTTATTTCCGAAACCCGCGATCTTGCCATTTGGAACACTTGCGCAAAATGTCTGAAATTGTGCGACTGAAAATTCTTATATTTTGGGAGCTTCATTGTCTCCAACAAGTCGAAATTGAGTGGGCGCAGCATGAAAAGCATAACGAAATAGCATCGCGTCTGGCTGGAAGTGAACTCTTTCTTTGCATGTGTATGTGTTATTTATGTATGTGTTGAATTTTGAAAGATGTACATTTGTGACTGGTATTAACATAGTCCTGCCTATATTTGGCAGTCTTTTTTTTCTGTCTTTTTGTCCGTGTGTCCTGTGCAGGTCCATGAGGAAGAAGATGAGGGTCGCTGGTGAAGAAGATGACGGGCAGCTTTCGTCGATTTAAAAGTTAAGTAGTTGTAAATTTTACCCCCTCTTGAACTCGGGTCTGAAAAGTTGGATCACTGTCCTCTTTTCAGATCTGGGGGCAGGACAACCGTGTTGTTTTGTTTGATGTAGTGTGGGCCCTTGTCTCTGTGTTGAAGTCTAAGAGTTTATTTCCGAAACCCGCGATCTTGCCATTTGGAACACTTGCGCAAAATGTCTGAAATTGTGCGACTGAAAATTCTTATATTTTGGGAGCTTCATTGTCTCCAACAAGTCGAAATTGAGTGGGCGCAGCATGAAAAGCATAACGAAATAGCATCGCGTCTGGCTGGAAGTGAACTCTTTCTTTGCATGTGTATGTGTTATTTATGTATGTGTTGAATTTTGAAAGATGTACATTTGTGACTGGTATTAACATAGTCCTGCCTATATTTGGCAGTCTTTTTTTTCTGTCTTTTTGTCCGTGTGTCCTGTGCAGGTCCATGAGGAAGAAGATGAGGGTCGCTGGTGAAGAAGATGACGGGCAGCTTTCGTCGATTTAAAAGTTAAGTAGTTGTAAATTTTACCCCCTCTTGAACTCGGGTCTGAAAAGTTGGATCACTGTCCTCTTTTCAGATCTGGGGGCAGGACAACCGTGTTGTTTTGTTTGATGTAGTGTGGGCCCTTGTCTCTGTGTTGAAGTCTAAGAGTTTATTTCCGAAACCCGCGATCTTGCCATTTGGAACACTTGCGCAAAATGTCTGAAATTGTGCGACTGAAAATTCTTATATTTTGGGAGCTTCATTGTCTCCAACAAGTCGAAATTGAGTGGGCGCAGCATGAAAAGCATAACGAAATAGCATCGCGTCTGGCTGGAAGTGAACTCTTTCTTTGCATGTGTATGTGTTATTTATGTATGTGTTGAATTTTGAAAGATGTACATTTGTGACTGGTATTAACATAGTCCTGCCTATATTTGGCAGTCTTTTTTTTCTGTCTTTTTGTCCGTGTGTCCTGTGCAGGTCCATGAGGAAGAAGATGAGGGTCGCTGGTGAAGAAGATGACGGGCAGCTTTCGTCGATTTAAAAGTTAAGTAGTTGTAAATTTTACCCCCTCTTGAACTCGGGTCTGAAAAGTTGGATCACTGTCCTCTTTTCAGATCTGGGGGCAGGACAACCGTGTTGTTTTGTTTGATGTAGTGTGGGCCCTTGTCTCTGTGTTGAAGTCTAAGAGTTTATTTCCGAAACCCGCGATCTTGCCATTTGGAACACTTGCGCAAAATGTCTGAAATTGTGCGACTGAAAATTCTTATATTTTGGGAGCTTCATTGTCTCCAACAAGTCGAAATTGAGTGGGCGCAGCATGAAAAGCATAACGAAATAGCATCGCGTCTGGCTGGAAGTGAACTCTTTCTTTGCATGTGTATGTGTTATTTATGTATGTGTTGAATTTTGAAAGATGTACATTTGTGACTGGTATTAACATAGTCCTGCCTATATTTGGCAGTCTTTTTTTTCTGTCTTTTTGTCCGTGTGTCCTGTGCAGGTCCATGAGGAAGAAGATGAGGGTCGCTGGTGAAGAAGATGACGGGCAGCTTTCGTCGATTTAAAAGTTAAGTAGTTGTAAATTTTACCCCCTCTTGAACTCGGGTCTGAAAAGTTGGATCACTGTCCTCTTTTCAGATCTGGGGGCAGGACAACCGTGTTGTTTTGTTTGATGTAGTGTGGGCCCTTGTCTCTGTGTTGAAGTCTAAGAGTTTATTTCCGAAACCCGCGATCTTGCCATTTGGAACACTTGCGCAAAATGTCTGAAATTGTGCGACTGAAAATTCTTATATTTTGGGAGCTTCATTGTCTCCAACAAGTCGAAATTGAGTGGGCGCAGCATGAAAAGCATAACGAAATAGCATCGCGTCTGGCTGGAAGTGAACTCTTTCTTTGCATGTGTATGTGTTATTTATGTATGTGTTGAATTTTGAAAGATGTACATTTGTGACTGGTATTAACATAGTCCTGCCTATATTTGGCAGTCTTTTTTTTCTGTCTTTTTGTCCGTGTGTCCTGTGCAGGTCCATGAGGAAGAAGATGAGGGTCGCTGGTGAAGAAGATGACGGGCAGCTTTCGTCGATTTAAAAGTTAAGTAGTTGTAAATTTTACCCCCTCTTGAACTCGGGTCTGAAAAGTTGGATCACTGTCCTCTTTTCAGATCTGGGGGCAGGACAACCGTGTTGTTTTGTTTGATGTAGTGTGGGCCCTTGTCTCTGTGTTGAAGTCTAAGAGTTTATTTCCGAAACCCGCGATCTTGCCATTTGGAACACTTGCGCAAAATGTCTGAAATTGTGCGACTGAAAATTCTTATATTTTGGGAGCTTCATTGTCTCCAACAAGTCGAAATTGAGTGGGCGCAGCATGAAAAGCATAACGAAATAGCATCGCGTCTGGCTGGAAGTGAACTCTTTCTTTGCATGTGTATGTGTTATTTATGTATGTGTTGAATTTTGAAAGAT
This sequence comes from Patiria miniata, assembly GCF_015706575.1. Taxonomy (NCBI): domain Eukaryota; kingdom Metazoa; phylum Echinodermata; class Asteroidea; order Valvatida; family Asterinidae; genus Patiria; species Patiria miniata. Next base: position 8,373,625 of record NW_024037052.1, on the reverse strand, counting down.
GTACATTTGTGACTGGTATTAACATAGTCCTGCCTATATTTGGCAGTCTTTTTTTTCTGTCTTTTTGTCCGTGTGTCCTGTGCAGGTCCATGAGGAAGAAGATGAGGGTCGCTGGTGAAGAAGATGACGGGCAGCTTTCGTCGATTTAAAAGTTAAGTAGTTGTAAATTTTACCCCCTCTTGAACTCGGGTCTGAAAAGTTGGATCACTGTCCTCTTTTCAGATCTGGGGGCAGGACAACCGTGTTGTTTTGTTTGATGTAGTGTGGGCCCTTGTCTCTGTGTTGAAGTCTAAGAGTTTATTTCCGAAACCCGCGATCTTGCCATTTGGAACACTTGCGCAAAATGTCTGAAATTGTGCGACTGAAAATTCTTATATTTTGGGAGCTTCATTGTCTCCAACAAGTCGAAATTGAGTGGGCGCAGCATGAAAAGCATAACGAAATAGCATCGCGTCTGGCTGGAAGTGAACTCTTTCTTTGCATGTGTATGTGTTATTTATGTATGTGTTGAATTTTGAAAGATGTACATTTGTGACTGGTATTAACATAGTCCTGCCTATATTTGGCAGTCTTTTTTTTCTGTCTTTTTGTCCGTGTGTCCTGTGCAGGTCCATGAGGAAGAAGATGAGGGTCGCTGGTGAAGAAGATGACGGGCAGCTTTCGTCGATTTAAAAGTTAAGTAGTTGTAAATTTTACCCCCTCTTGAACTCGGGTCTGAAAAGTTGGATCACTGTCCTCTTTTCAGATCTGGGGGCAGGACAACCGTGTTGTTTTGTTTGATGTAGTGTGGGCCCTTGTCTCTGTGTTGAAGTCTAAGAGTTTATTTCCGAAACCCGCGATCTTGCCATTTGGAACACTTGCGCAAAATGTCTGAAATTGTGCGACTGAAAATTCTTATATTTTGGGAGCTTCATTGTCTCCAACAAGTCGAAATTGAGTGGGCGCAGCATGAAAAGCATAACGAAATAGCATCGCGTCTGGCTGGAAGTGAACTCTTTCTTTGCATGTGTATGTGTTATTTATGTATGTGTTGAATTTTGAAAGATGTACATTTGTGACTGGTATTAACATAGTCCTGCCTATATTTGGCAGTCTTTTTTTTCTGTCTTTTTGTCCGTGTGTCCTGTGCAGGTCCATGAGGAAGAAGATGAGGGTCGCTGGTGAAGAAGATGACGGGCAGCTTTCGTCGATTTAAAAGTTAAGTAGTTGTAAATTTTACCCCCTCTTGAACTCGGGTCTGAAAAGTTGGATCACTGTCCTCTTTTCAGATCTGGGGGCAGGACAACCGTGTTGTTTTGTTTGATGTAGTGTGGGCCCTTGTCTCTGTGTTGAAGTCTAAGAGTTTATTTCCGAAACCCGCGATCTTGCCATTTGGAACACTTGCGCAAAATGTCTGAAATTGTGCGACTGAAAATTCTTATATTTTGGGAGCTTCATTGTCTCCAACAAGTCGAAATTGAGTGGGCGCAGCATGAAAAGCATAACGAAATAGCATCGCGTCTGGCTGGAAGTGAACTCTTTCTTTGCATGTGTATGTGTTATTTATGTATGTGTTGAATTTTGAAAGATGTACATTTGTGACTGGTATTAACATAGTCCTGCCTATATTTGGCAGTCTTTTTTTTCTGTCTTTTTGTCCGTGTGTCCTGTGCAGGTCCATGAGGAAGAAGATGAGGGTCGCTGGTGAAGAAGATGACGGGCAGCTTTCGTCGATTTAAAAGTTAAGTAGTTGTAAATTTTACCCCCTCTTGAACTCGGGTCTGAAAAGTTGGATCACTGTCCTCTTTTCAGATCTGGGGGCAGGACAACCGTGTTGTTTTGTTTGATGTAGTGTGGGCCCTTGTCTCTGTGTTGAAGTCTAAGAGTTTATTTCCGAAACCCGCGATCTTGCCATTTGGAACACTTGCGCAAAATGTCTGAAATTGTGCGACTGAAAATTCTTATATTTTGGGAGCTTCATTGTCTCCAACAAGTCGAAATTGAGTGGGCGCAGCATGAAAAGCATAACGAAATAGCATCGCGTCTGGCTGGAAGTGAACTCTTTCTTTGCATGTGTATGTGTTATTTATGTATGTGTTGAATTTTGAAAGATGTACATTTGTGACTGGTATTAACATAGTCCTGCCTATATTTGGCAGTCTTTTTTTTCTGTCTTTTTGTCCGTGTGTCCTGTGCAGGTCCATGAGGAAGAAGATGAGGGTCGCTGGTGAAGAAGATGACGGGCAGCTTTCGTCGATTTAAAAGTTAAGTAGTTGTAAATTTTACCCCCTCTTGAACTCGGGTCTGAAAAGTTGGATCACTGTCCTCTTTTCAGATCTGGGGGCAGGACAACCGTGTTGTTTTGTTTGATGTAGTGTGGGCCCTTGTCTCTGTGTTGAAGTCTAAGAGTTTATTTCCGAAACCCGCGATCTTGCCATTTGGAACACTTGCGCAAAATGTCTGAAATTGTGCGACTGAAAATTCTTATATTTTGGGAGCTTCATTGTCTCCAACAAGTCGAAATTGAGTGGGCGCAGCATGAAAAGCATAACGAAATAGCATCGCGTCTGGCTGGAAGTGAACTCTTTCTTTGCATGTGTATGTGTTATTTATGTATGTGTTGAATTTTGAAAGATGTACATTTGTGACTGGTATTAACATAGTCCTGCCTATATTTGGCAGTCTTTTTTTTCTGTCTTTTTGTCCGTGTGTCCTGTGCAGGTCCATGAGGAAGAAGATGAGGGTCGCTGGTGAAGAAGATGACGGGCAGCTTTCGTCGATTTAAAAGTTAAGTAGTTGTAAATTTTACCCCCTCTTGAACTCGGGTCTGAAAAGTTGGATCACTGTCCTCTTTTCAGATCTGGGGGCAGGACAACCGTGTTGTTTTGTTTGATGTAGTGTGGGCCCTTGTCTCTGTGTTGAAGTCTAAGAGTTTATTTCCGAAACCCGCGATCTTGCCATTTGGAACACTTGCGCAAAATGTCTGAAATTGTGCGACTGAAAATTCTTATATTTTGGGAGCTTCATTGTCTCCAACAAGTCGAAATTGAGTGGGCGCAGCATGAAAAGCATAACGAAATAGCATCGCGTCTGGCTGGAAGTGAACTCTTTCTTTGCATGTGTATGTGTTATTTATGTATGTGTTGAATTTTGAAAGATGTACATTTGTGACTGGTATTAACATAGTCCTGCCTATATTTGGCAGTCTTTTTTTTCTGTCTTTTTGTCCGTGTGTCCTGTGCAGGTCCATGAGGAAGAAGATGAGGGTCGCTGGTGAAGAAGATGACGGGCAGCTTTCGTCGATTTAAAAGTTAAGTAGTTGTAAATTTTACCCCCTCTTGAACTCGGGTCTGAAAAGTTGGATCACTGTCCTCTTTTCAGATCTGGGGGCAGGACAACCGTGTTGTTTTGTTTGATGTAGTGTGGGCCCTTGTCTCTGTGTTGAAGTCTAAGAGTTTATTTCCGAAACCCGCGATCTTGCCATTTGGAACACTTGCGCAAAATGTCTGAAATTGTGCGACTGAAAATTCTTATATTTTGGGAGCTTCATTGTCTCCAACAAGTCGAAATTGAGTGGGCGCAGCATGAAAAGCATAACGAAATAGCATCGCGTCTGGCTGGAAGTGAACTCTTTCTTTGCATGTGTATGTGTTATTTATGTATGTGTTGAATTTTGAAAGATGTACATTTGTGACTGGTATTAACATAGTCCTGCCTATATTTGGCAGTCTTTTTTTTCTGTCTTTTTGTCCGTGTGTCCTGTGCAGGTCCATGAGGAAGAAGATGAGGGTCGCTGGTGAAGAAGATGACGGGCAGCTTTCGTCGATTTAAAAGTTAAGTAGTTGTAAATTTTACCCCCTCTTGAACTCGGGTCTGAAAAGTTGGATCACTGTCCTCTTTTCAGATCTGGGGGCAGGACAACCGTGTTGTTTTGTTTGATGTAGTGTGGGCCCTTGTCTCTGTGTTGAAGTCTAAGAGTTTATTTCCGAAACCCGCGATCTTGCCATTTGGAACACTTGCGCAAAATGTCTGAAATTGTGCGACTGAAAATTCTTATATTTTGGGAGCTTCATTGTCTCCAACAAGTCGAAATTGAGTGGGCGCAGCATGAAAAGCATAACGAAATAGCATCGCGTCTGGCTGGAAGTGAACTCTTTCTTTGCATGTGTATGTGTTATTTATGTATGTGTTGAATTTTGAAAGATGTACATTTGTGACTGGTATTAACATAGTCCTGCCTATATTTGGCAGTCTTTTTTTTCTGTCTTTTTGTCCGTGTGTCCTGTGCAGGTCCATGAGGAAGAAGATGAGGGTCGCTGGTGAAGAAGATGACGGGCAGCTTTCGTCGATTTAAAAGTTAAGTAGTTGTAAATTTTACCCCCTCTTGAACTCGGGTCTGAAAAGTTGGATCACTGTCCTCTTTTCAGATCTGGGGGCAGGACAACCGTGTTGTTTTGTTTGATGTAGTGTGGGCCCTTGTCTCTGTGTTGAAGTCTAAGAGTTTATTTCCGAAACCCGCGATCTTGCCATTTGGAACACTTGCGCAAAATGTCTGAAATTGTGCGACTGAAAATTCTTATATTTTGGGAGCTTCATTGTCTCCAACAAGTCGAAATTGAGTGGGCGCAGCATGAAAAGCATAACGAAATAGCATCGCGTCTGGCTGGAAGTGAACTCTTTCTTTGCATGTGTATGTGTTATTTATGTATGTGTTGAATTTTGAAAGATGTACATTTGTGACTGGTATTAACATAGTCCTGCCTATATTTGGCAGTCTTTTTTTTCTGTCTTTTTGTCCGTGTGTCCTGTGCAGGTCCATGAGGAAGAAGATGAGGGTCGCTGGTGAAGAAGATGACGGGCAGCTTTCGTCGATTTAAAAGTTAAGTAGTTGTAAATTTTACCCCCTCTTGAACTCGGGTCTGAAAAGTTGGATCACTGTCCTCTTTTCAGATCTGGGGGCAGGACAACCGTGTTGTTTTGTTTGATGTAGTGTGGGCCCTTGTCTCTGTGTTGAAGTCTAAGAGTTTATTTCCGAAACCCGCGATCTTGCCATTTGGAACACTTGCGCAAAATGTCTGAAATTGTGCGACTGAAAATTCTTATATTTTGGGAGCTTCATTGTCTCCAACAAGTCGAAATTGAGTGGGCGCAGCATGAAAAGCATAACGAAATAGCATCGCGTCTGGCTGGAAGTGAACTCTTTCTTTGCATGTGTATGTGTTATTTATGTATGTGTTGAATTTTGAAAGATGTACATTTGTGACTGGTATTAACATAGTCCTGCCTATATTTGGCAGTCTTTTTTTTCTGTCTTTTTGTCCGTGTGTCCTGTGCAGGTCCATGAGGAAGAAGATGAGGGTCGCTGGTGAAGAAGATGACGGGCAGCTTTCGTCGATTTAAAAGTTAAGTAGTTGTAAATTTTACCCCCTCTTGAACTCGGGTCTGAAAAGTTGGATCACTGTCCTCTTTTCAGATCTGGGGGCAGGACAACCGTGTTGTTTTGTTTGATGTAGTGTGGGCCCTTGTCTCTGTGTTGAAGTCTAAGAGTTTATTTCCGAAACCCGCGATCTTGCCATTTGGAACACTTGCGCAAAATGTCTGAAATTGTGCGACTGAAAATTCTTATATTTTGGGAGCTTCATTGTCTCCAACAAGTCGAAATTGAGTGGGCGCAGCATGAAAAGCATAACGAAATAGCATCGCGTCTGGCTGGAAGTGAACTCTTTCTTTGCATGTGTATGTGTTATTTATGTATGTGTTGAATTTTGAAAGATGTACATTTGTGACTGGTATTAACATAGTCCTGCCTATATTTGGCAGTCTTTTTTTTCTGTCTTTTTGTCCGTGTGTCCTGTGCAGGTCCATGAGGAAGAAGATGAGGGTCGCTGGTGAAGAAGATGACGGGCAGCTTTCGTCGATTTAAAAGTTAAGTAGTTGTAAATTTTACCCCCTCTTGAACTCGGGTCTGAAAAGTTGGATCACTGTCCTCTTTTCAGATCTGGGGGCAGGACAACCGTGTTGTTTTGTTTGATGTAGTGTGGGCCCTTGTCTCTGTGTTGAAGTCTAAGAGTTTATTTCCGAAACCCGCGATCTTGCCATTTGGAACACTTGCGCAAAATGTCTGAAATTGTGCGACTGAAAATTCTTATATTTTGGGAGCTTCATTGTCTCCAACAAGTCGAAATTGAGTGGGCGCAGCATGAAAAGCATAACGAAATAGCATCGCGTCTGGCTGGAAGTGAACTCTTTCTTTGCATGTGTATGTGTTATTTATGTATGTGTTGAATTTTGAAAGATGTACATTTGTGACTGGTATTAACATAGTCCTGCCTATATTTGGCAGTCTTTTTTTTCTGTCTTTTTGTCCGTGTGTCCTGTGCAGGTCCATGAGGAAGAAGATGAGGGTCGCTGGTGAAGAAGATGACGGGCAGCTTTCGTCGATTTAAAAGTTAAGTAGTTGTAAATTTTACCCCCTCTTGAACTCGGGTCTGAAAAGTTGGATCACTGTCCTCTTTTCAGATCTGGGGGCAGGACAACCGTGTTGTTTTGTTTGATGTAGTGTGGGCCCTTGTCTCTGTGTTGAAGTCTAAGAGTTTATTTCCGAAACCCGCGATCTTGCCATTTGGAACACTTGCGCAAAATGTCTGAAATTGTGCGACTGAAAATTCTTATATTTTGGGAGCTTCATTGTCTCCAACAAGTCGAAATTGAGTGGGCGCAGCATGAAAAGCATAACGAAATAGCATCGCGTCTGGCTGGAAGTGAACTCTTTCTTTGCATGTGTATGTGTTATTTATGTATGTGTTGAATTTTGAAAGATGTACATTTGTGACTGGTATTAACATAGTCCTGCCTATATTTGGCAGTCTTTTTTTTCTGTCTTTTTGTCCGTGTGTCCTGTGCAGGTCCATGAGGAAGAAGATGAGGGTCGCTGGTGAAGAAGATGACGGGCAGCTTTCGTCGATTTAAAAGTTAAGTAGTTGTAAATTTTACCCCCTCTTGAACTCGGGTCTGAAAAGTTGGATCACTGTCCTCTTTTCAGATCTGGGGGCAGGACAACCGTGTTGTTTTGTTTGATGTAGTGTGGGCCCTTGTCTCTGTGTTGAAGTCTAAGAGTTTATTTCCGAAACCCGCGATCTTGCCATTTGGAACACTTGCGCAAAATGTCTGAAATTGTGCGACTGAAAATTCTTATATTTTGGGAGCTTCATTGTCTCCAACAAGTCGAAATTGAGTGGGCGCAGCATGAAAAGCATAACGAAATAGCATCGCGTCTGGCTGGAAGTGAACTCTTTCTTTGCATGTGTATGTGTTATTTATGTATGTGTTGAATTTTGAAAGATGTACATTTGTGACTGGTATTAACATAGTCCTGCCTATATTTGGCAGTCTTTTTTTTCTGTCTTTTTGTCCGTGTGTCCTGTGCAGGTCCATGAGGAAGAAGATGAGGGTCGCTGGTGAAGAAGATGACGGGCAGCTTTCGTCGATTTAAAAGTTAAGTAGTTGTAAATTTTACCCCCTCTTGAACTCGGGTCTGAAAAGTTGGATCACTGTCCTCTTTTCAGATCTGGGGGCAGGACAACCGTGTTGTTTTGTTTGATGTAGTGTGGGCCCTTGTCTCTGTGTTGAAGTCTAAGAGTTTATTTCCGAAACCCGCGATCTTGCCATTTGGAACACTTGCGCAAAATGTCTGAAATTGTGCGACTGAAAATTCTTATATTTTGGGAGCTTCATTGTCTCCAACAAGTCGAAATTGAGTGGGCGCAGCATGAAAAGCATAACGAAATAGCATCGCGTCTGGCTGGAAGTGAACTCTTTCTTTGCATGTGTATGTGTTATTTATGTATGTGTTGAATTTTGAAAGATGTACATTTGTGACTGGTATTAACATAGTCCTGCCTATATTTGGCAGTCTTTTTTTTCTGTCTTTTTGTCCGTGTGTCCTGTGCAGGTCCATGAGGAAGAAGATGAGGGTCGCTGGTGAAGAAGATGACGGGCAGCTTTCGTCGATTTAAAAGTTAAGTAGTTGTAAATTTTACCCCCTCTTGAACTCGGGTCTGAAAAGTTGGATCACTGTCCTCTTTTCAGATCTGGGGGCAGGACAACCGTGTTGTTTTGTTTGATGTAGTGTGGGCCCTTGTCTCTGTGTTGAAGTCTAAGAGTTTATTTCCGAAACCCGCGATCTTGCCATTTGGAACACTTGCGCAAAATGTCTGAAATTGTGCGACTGAAAATTCTTATATTTTGGGAGCTTCATTGTCTCCAACAAGTCGAAATTGAGTGGGCGCAGCATGAAAAGCATAACGAAATAGCATCGCGTCTGGCTGGAAGTGAACTCTTTCTTTGCATGTGTATGTGTTATTTATGTATGTGTTGAATTTTGAAAGATGTACATTTGTGACTGGTATTAACATAGTCCTGCCTATATTTGGCAGTCTTTTTTTTCTGTCTTTTTGTCCGTGTGTCCTGTGCAGGTCCATGAGGAAGAAGATGAGGGTCGCTGGTGAAGAAGATGACGGGCAGCTTTCGTCGATTTAAAAGTTAAGTAGTTGTAAATTTTACCCCCTCTTGAACTCGGGTCTGAAAAGTTGGATCACTGTCCTCTTTTCAGATCTGGGGGCAGGACAACCGTGTTGTTTTGTTTGATGTAGTGTGGGCCCTTGTCTCTGTGTTGAAGTCTAAGAGTTTATTTCCGAAACCCGCGATCTTGCCATTTGGAACACTTGCGCAAAATGTCTGAAATTGTGCGACTGAAAATTCTTATATTTTGGGAGCTTCATTGTCTCCAACAAGTCGAAATTGAGTGGGCGCAGCATGAAAAGCATAACGAAATAGCATCGCGTCTGGCTGGAAGTGAACTCTTTCTTTGCATGTGTATGTGTTATTTATGTATGTGTTGAATTTTGAAAGATGTACATTTGTGACTGGTATTAACATAGTCCTGCCTATATTTGGCAGTCTTTTTTTTCTGTCTTTTTGTCCGTGTGTCCTGTGCAGGTCCATGAGGAAGAAGATGAGGGTCGCTGGTGAAGAAGATGACGGGCAGCTTTCGTCGATTTAAAAGTTAAGTAGTTGTAAATTTTACCCCCTCTTGAACTCGGGTCTGAAAAGTTGGATCACTGTCCTCTTTTCAGATCTGGGGGCAGGACAACCGTGTTGTTTTGTTTGATGTAGTGTGGGCCCTTGTCTCTGTGTTGAAGTCTAAGAGTTTATTTCCGAAACCCGCGATCTTGCCATTTGGAACACTTGCGCAAAATGTCTGAAATTGTGCGACTGAAAATTCTTATATTTTGGGAGCTTCATTGTCTCCAACAAGTCGAAATTGAGTGGGCGCAGCATGAAAAGCATAACGAAATAGCATCGCGTCTGGCTGGAAGTGAACTCTTTCTTTGCATGTGTATGTGTTATTTATGTATGTGTTGAATTTTGAAAGATGTACATTTGTGACTGGTATTAACATAGTCCTGCCTATATTTGGCAGTCTTTTTTTTCTGTCTTTTTGTCCGTGTGTCCTGTGCAGGTCCATGAGGAAGAAGATGAGGGTCGCTGGTGAAGAAGATGACGGGCAGCTTTCGTCGATTTAAAAGTTAAGTAGTTGTAAATTTTACCCCCTCTTGAACTCGGGTCTGAAAAGTTGGATCACTGTCCTCTTTTCAGATCTGGGGGCAGGACAACCGTGTTGTTTTGTTTGATGTAGTGTGGGCCCTTGTCTCTGTGTTGAAGTCTAAGAGTTTATTTCCGAAACCCGCGATCTTGCCATTTGGAACACTTGCGCAAAATGTCTGAAATTGTGCGACTGAAAATTCTTATATTTTGGGAGCTTCATTGTCTCCAACAAGTCGAAATTGAGTGGGCGCAGCATGAAAAGCATAACGAAATAGCATCGCGTCTGGCTGGAAGTGAACTCTTTCTTTGCATGTGTATGTGTTATTTATGTATGTGTTGAATTTTGAAAGATGTACATTTGTGACTGGTATTAACATAGTCCTGCCTATATTTGGCAGTCTTTTTTTTCTGTCTTTTTGTCCGTGTGTCCTGTGCAGGTCCATGAGGAAGAAGATGAGGGTCGCTGGTGAAGAAGATGACGGGCAGCTTTCGTCGATTTAAAAGTTAAGTAGTTGTAAATTTTACCCCCTCTTGAACTCGGGTCTGAAAAGTTGGATCACTGTCCTCTTTTCAGATCTGGGGGCAGGACAACCGTGTTGTTTTGTTTGATGTAGTGTGGGCCCTTGTCTCTGTGTTGAAGTCTAAGAGTTTATTTCCGAAACCCGCGATCTTGCCATTTGGAACACTTGCGCAAAATGTCTGAAATTGTGCGACTGAAAATTCTTATATTTTGGGAGCTTCATTGTCTCCAACAAGTCGAAATTGAGTGGGCGCAGCATGAAAAGCATAACGAAATAGCATCGCGTCTGGCTGGAAGTGAACTCTTTCTTTGCATGTGTATGTGTTATTTATGTATGTGTTGAATTTTGAAAGATGTACATTTGTGACTGGTATTAACATAGTCCTGCCTATATTTGGCAGTCTTTTTTTTCTGTCTTTTTGTCCGTGTGTCCTGTGCAGGTCCATGAGGAAGAAGATGAGGGTCGCTGGTGAAGAAGATGACGGGCAGCTTTCGTCGATTTAAAAGTTAAGTAGTTGTAAATTTTACCCCCTCTTGAACTCGGGTCTGAAAAGTTGGATCACTGTCCTCTTTTCAGATCTGGGGGCAGGACAACCGTGTTGTTTTGTTTGATGTAGTGTGGGCCCTTGTCTCTGTGTTGAAGTCTAAGAGTTTATTTCCGAAACCCGCGATCTTGCCATTTGGAACACTTGCGCAAAATGTCTGAAATTGTGCGACTGAAAATTCTTATATTTTGGGAGCTTCATTGTCTCCAACAAGTCGAAATTGAGTGGGCGCAGCATGAAAAGCATAACGAAATAGCATCGCGTCTGGCTGGAAGTGAACTCTTTCTTTGCATGTGTATGTGTTATTTATGTATGTGTTGAATTTTGAAAGATGTACATTTGTGACTGGTATTAACATAGTCCTGCCTATATTTGGCAGTCTTTTTTTTCTGTCTTTTTGTCCGTGTGTCCTGTGCAGGTCCATGAGGAAGAAGATGAGGGTCGCTGGTGAAGAAGATGACGGGCAGCTTTCGTCGATTTAAAAGTTAAGTAGTTGTAAATTTTACCCCCTCTTGAACTCGGGTCTGAAAAGTTGGATCACTGTCCTCTTTTCAGATCTGGGGGCAGGACAACCGTGTTGTTTTGTTTGATGTAGTGTGGGCCCTTGTCTCTGTGTTGAAGTCTAAGAGTTTATTTCCGAAACCCGCGATCTTGCCATTTGGAACACTTGCGCAAAATGTCTGAAATTGTGCGACTGAAAATTCTTATATTTTGGGAGCTTCATTGTCTCCAACAAGTCGAAATTGAGTGGGCGCAGCATGAAAAGCATAACGAAATAGCATCGCGTCTGGCTGGAAGTGAACTCTTTCTTTGCATGTGTATGTGTTATTTATGTATGTGTTGAATTTTGAAAGATGTACATTTGTGACTGGTATTAACATAGTCCTGCCTATATTTGGCAGTCTTTTTTTTCTGTCTTTTTGTCCGTGTGTCCTGTGCAGGTCCATGAGGAAGAAGATGAGGGTCGCTGGTGAAGAAGATGACGGGCAGCTTTCGTCGATTTAAAAGTTAAGTAGTTGTAAATTTTACCCCCTCTTGAACTCGGGTCTGAAAAGTTGGATCACTGTCCTCTTTTCAGATCTGGGGGCAGGACAACCGTGTTGTTTTGTTTGATGTAGTGTGGGCCCTTGTCTCTGTGTTGAAGTCTAAGAGTTTATTTCCGAAACCCGCGATCTTGCCATTTGGAACACTTGCGCAAAATGTCTGAAATTGTGCGACTGAAAATTCTTATATTTTGGGAGCTTCATTGTCTCCAACAAGTCGAAATTGAGTGGGCGCAGCATGAAAAGCATAACGAAATAGCATCGCGTCTGGCTGGAAGTGAACTCTTTCTTTGCATGTGTATGTGTTATTTATGTATGTGTTGAATTTTGAAAGATGTACATTTGTGACTGGTATTAACATAGTCCTGCCTATATTTGGCAGTCTTTTTTTTCTGTCTTTTTGTCCGTGTGTCCTGTGCAGGTCCATGAGGAAGAAGATGAGGGTCGCTGGTGAAGAAGATGACGGGCAGCTTTCGTCGATTTAAAAGTTAAGTAGTTGTAAATTTTACCCCCTCTTGAACTCGGGTCTGAAAAGTTGGATCACTGTCCTCTTTTCAGATCTGGGGGCAGGACAACCGTGTTGTTTTGTTTGATGTAGTGTGGGCCCTTGTCTCTGTGTTGAAGTCTAAGAGTTTATTTCCGAAACCCGCGATCTTGCCATTTGGAACACTTGCGCAAAATGTCTGAAATTGTGCGACTGAAAATTCTTATATTTTGGGAGCTTCATTGTCTCCAACAAGTCGAAATTGAGTGGGCGCAGCATGAAAAGCATAACGAAATAGCATCGCGTCTGGCTGGAAGTGAACTCTTTCTTTGCATGTGTATGTGTTATTTATGTATGTGTTGAATTTTGAAAGATGTACATTTGTGACTGGTATTAACATAGTCCTGCCTATATTTGGCAGTCTTTTTTTTCTGTCTTTTTGTCCGTGTGTCCTGTGCAGGTCCATGAGGAAGAAGATGAGGGTCGCTGGTGAAGAAGATGACGGGCAGCTTTCGTCGATTTAAAAGTTAAGTAGTTGTAAATTTTACCCCCTCTTGAACTCGGGTCTGAAAAGTTGGATCACTGTCCTCTTTTCAGATCTGGGGGCAGGACAACCGTGTTGTTTTGTTTGATGTAGTGTGGGCCCTTGTCTCTGTGTTGAAGTCTAAGAGTTTATTTCCGAAACCCGCGATCTTGCCATTTGGAACACTTGCGCAAAATGTCTGAAATTGTGCGACTGAAAATTCTTATATTTTGGGAGCTTCATTGTCTCCAACAAGTCGAAATTGAGTGGGCGCAGCATGAAAAGCATAACGAAATAGCATCGCGTCTGGCTGGAAGTGAACTCTTTCTTTGCATGTGTATGTGTTATTTATGTATGTGTTGAATTTTGAAAGATGTACATTTGTGACTGGTATTAACATAGTCCTGCCTATATTTGGCAGTCTTTTTTTTCTGTCTTTTTGTCCGTGTGTCCTGTGCAGGTCCATGAGGAAGAAGATGAGGGTCGCTGGTGAAGAAGATGACGGGCAGCTTTCGTCGATTTAAAAGTTAAGTAGTTGTAAATTTTACCCCCTCTTGAACTCGGGTCTGAAAAGTTGGATCACTGTCCTCTTTTCAGATCTGGGGGCAGGACAACCGTGTTGTTTTGTTTGATGTAGTGTGGGCCCTTGTCTCTGTGTTGAAGTCTAAGAGTTTATTTCCGAAACCCGCGATCTTGCCATTTGGAACACTTGCGCAAAATGTCTGAAATTGTGCGACTGAAAATTCTTATATTTTGGGAGCTTCATTGTCTCCAACAAGTCGAAATTGAGTGGGCGCAGCATGAAAAGCATAACGAAATAGCATCGCGTCTGGCTGGAAGTGAACTCTTTCTTTGCATGTGTATGTGTTATTTATGTATGTGTTGAATTTTGAAAGATGTACATTTGTGACTGGTATTAACATAGTCCTGCCTATATTTGGCAGTCTTTTTTTTCTGTCTTTTTGTCCGTGTGTCCTGTGCAGGTCCATGAGGAAGAAGATGAGGGTCGCTGGTGAAGAAGATGACGGGCAGCTTTCGTCGATTTAAAAGTTAAGTAGTTGTAAATTTTACCCCCTCTTGAACTCGGGTCTGAAAAGTTGGATCACTGTCCTCTTTTCAGATCTGGGGGCAGGACAACCGTGTTGTTTTGTTTGATGTAGTGTGGGCCCTTGTCTCTGTGTTGAAGTCTAAGAGTTTATTTCCGAAACCCGCGATCTTGCCATTTGGAACACTTGCGCAAAATGTCTGAAATTGTGCGACTGAAAATTCTTATATTTTGGGAGCTTCATTGTCTCCAACAAGTCGAAATTGAGTGGGCGCAGCATGAAAAGCATAACGAAATAGCATCGCGTCTGGCTGGAAGTGAACTCTTTCTTTGCATGTGTATGTGTTATTTATGTATGTGTTGAATTTTGAAAGATGTACATTTGTGACTGGTATTAACATAGTCCTGCCTATATTTGGCAGTCTTTTTTTTCTGTCTTTTTGTCCGTGTGTCCTGTGCAGGTCCATGAGGAAGAAGATGAGGGTCGCTGGTGAAGAAGATGACGGGCAGCTTTCGTCGATTTAAAAGTTAAGTAGTTGTAAATTTTACCCCCTCTTGAACTCGGGTCTGAAAAGTTGGATCACTGTCCTCTTTTCAGATCTGGGGGCAGGACAACCGTGTTGTTTTGTTTGATGTAGTGTGGGCCCTTGTCTCTGTGTTGAAGTCTAAGAGTTTATTTCCGAAACCCGCGATCTTGCCATTTGGAACACTTGCGCAAAATGTCTGAAATTGTGCGACTGAAAATTCTTATATTTTGGGAGCTTCATTGTCTCCAACAAGTCGAAATTGAGTGGGCGCAGCATGAAAAGCATAACGAAATAGCATCGCGTCTGGCTGGAAGTGAACTCTTTCTTTGCATGTGTATGTGTTATTTATGTATGTGTTGAATTTTGAAAGATGTACATTTGTGACTGGTATTAACATAGTCCTGCCTATATTTGGCAGTCTTTTTTTTCTGTCTTTTTGTCCGTGTGTCCTGTGCAGGTCCATGAGGAAGAAGATGAGGGTCGCTGGTGAAGAAGATGACGGGCAGCTTTCGTCGATTTAAAAGTTAAGTAGTTGTAAATTTTACCCCCTCTTGAACTCGGGTCTGAAAAGTTGGATCACTGTCCTCTTTTCAGATCTGGGGGCAGGACAACCGTGTTGTTTTGTTTGATGTAGTGTGGGCCCTTGTCTCTGTGTTGAAGTCTAAGAGTTTATTTCCGAAACCCGCGATCTTGCCATTTGGAACACTTGCGCAAAATGTCTGAAATTGTGCGACTGAAAATTCTTATATTTTGGGAGCTTCATTGTCTCCAACAAGTCGAAATTGAGTGGGCGCAGCATGAAAAGCATAACGAAATAGCATCGCGTCTGGCTGGAAGTGAACTCTTTCTTTGCATGTGTATGTGTTATTTATGTATGTGTTGAATTTTGAAAGATGTACATTTGTGACTGGTATTAACATAGTCCTGCCTATATTTGGCAGTCTTTTTTTTCTGTCTTTTTGTCCGTGTGTCCTGTGCAGGTCCATGAGGAAGAAGATGAGGGTCGCTGGTGAAGAAGATGACGGGCAGCTTTCGTCGATTTAAAAGTTAAGTAGTTGTAAATTTTACCCCCTCTTGAACTCGGGTCTGAAAAGTTGGATCACTGTCCTCTTTTCAGATCTGGGGGCAGGACAACCGTGTTGTTTTGTTTGATGTAGTGTGGGCCCTTGTCTCTGTGTTGAAGTCTAAGAGTTTATTTCCGAAACCCGCGATCTTGCCATTTGGAACACTTGCGCAAAATGTCTGAAATTGTGCGACTGAAAATTCTTATATTTTGGGAGCTTCATTGTCTCCAACAAGTCGAAATTGAGTGGGCGCAGCATGAAAAGCATAACGAAATAGCATCGCGTCTGGCTGGAAGTGAACTCTTTCTTTGCATGTGTATGTGTTATTTATGTATGTGTTGAATTTTGAAAGATGTACATTTGTGACTGGTATTAACATAGTCCTGCCTATATTTGGCAGTCTTTTTTTTCTGTCTTTTTGTCCGTGTGTCCTGTGCAGGTCCATGAGGAAGAAGATGAGGGTCGCTGGTGAAGAAGATGACGGGCAGCTTTCGTCGATTTAAAAGTTAAGTAGTTGTAAATTTTACCCCCTCTTGAACTCGGGTCTGAAAAGTTGGATCACTGTCCTCTTTTCAGATCTGGGGGCAGGACAACCGTGTTGTTTTGTTTGATGTAGTGTGGGCCCTTGTCTCTGTGTTGAAGTCTAAGAGTTTATTTCCGAAACCCGCGATCTTGCCATTTGGAACACTTGCGCAAAATGTCTGAAATTGTGCGACTGAAAATTCTTATATTTTGGGAGCTTCATTGTCTCCAACAAGTCGAAATTGAGTGGGCGCAGCATGAAAAGCATAACGAAATAGCATCGCGTCTGGCTGGAAGTGAACTCTTTCTTTGCATGTGTATGTGTTATTTATGTATGTGTTGAATTTTGAAAGATGTACATTTGTGACTGGTATTAACATAGTCCTGCCTATATTTGGCAGTCTTTTTTTTCTGTCTTTTTGTCCGTGTGTCCTGTGCAGGTCCATGAGGAAGAAGATGAGGGTCGCTGGTGAAGAAGATGACGGGCAGCTTTCGTCGATTTAAAAGTTAAGTAGTTGTAAATTTTACCCCCTCTTGAACTCGGGTCTGAAAAGTTGGATCACTGTCCTCTTTTCAGATCTGGGGGCAGGACAACCGTGTTGTTTTGTTTGATGTAGTGTGGGCCCTTGTCTCTGTGTTGAAGTCTAAGAGTTTATTTCCGAAACCCGCGATCTTGCCATTTGGAACACTTGCGCAAAATGTCTGAAATTGTGCGACTGAAAATTCTTATATTTTGGGAGCTTCATTGTCTCCAACAAGTCGAAATTGAGTGGGCGCAGCATGAAAAGCATAACGAAATAGCATCGCGTCTGGCTGGAAGTGAACTCTTTCTTTGCATGTGTATGTGTTATTTATGTATGTGTTGAATTTTGAAAGATGTACATTTGTGACTGGTATTAACATAGTCCTGCCTATATTTGGCAGTCTTTTTTTTCTGTCTTTTTGTCCGTGTGTCCTGTGCAGGTCCATGAGGAAGAAGATGAGGGTCGCTGGTGAAGAAGATGACGGGCAGCTTTCGTCGATTTAAAAGTTAAGTAGTTGTAAATTTTACCCCCTCTTGAACTCGGGTCTGAAAAGTTGGATCACTGTCCTCTTTTCAGATCTGGGGGCAGGACAACCGTGTTGTTTTGTTTGATGTAGTGTGGGCCCTTGTCTCTGTGTTGAAGTCTAAGAGTTTATTTCCGAAACCCGCGATCTTGCCATTTGGAACACTTGCGCAAAATGTCTGAAATTGTGCGACTGAAAATTCTTATATTTTGGGAGCTTCATTGTCTCCAACAAGTCGAAATTGAGTGGGCGCAGCATGAAAAGCATAACGAAATAGCATCGCGTCTGGCTGGAAGTGAACTCTTTCTTTGCATGTGTATGTGTTATTTATGTATGTGTTGAATTTTGAAAGATGTACATTTGTGACTGGTATTAACATAGTCCTGCCTATATTTGGCAGTCTTTTTTTTCTGTCTTTTTGTCCGTGTGTCCTGTGCAGGTCCATGAGGAAGAAGATGAGGGTCGCTGGTGAAGAAGATGACGGGCAGCTTTCGTCGATTTAAAAGTTAAGTAGTTGTAAATTTTACCCCCTCTTGAACTCGGGTCTGAAAAGTTGGATCACTGTCCTCTTTTCAGATCTGGGGGCAGGACAACCGTGTTGTTTTGTTTGATGTAGTGTGGGCCCTTGTCTCTGTGTTGAAGTCTAAGAGTTTATTTCCGAAACCCGCGATCTTGCCATTTGGAACACTTGCGCAAAATGTCTGAAATTGTGCGACTGAAAATTCTTATATGTTGGGAGCTTCATTGTCTCCAACAAGACGAAATTGAGTGGGCGCAGCATGAAAAGCAAGGAGCAACCTCGCCGGCTCCGCTCCATTGACTCTCGTGCGGAGCAAGTCCATTGGATCCGCTCCATAGAATTCCGTGCGGATCAACCTCGCCCGCTCCGCTCCATTGAATCCTGTGCGGAGCAACTCTACCGGCTCCGCTCCATTGACTCGTGCGCGGAGCAAGTCCACGGGCTCCACCCCACTGACTCGTCCGCGGAGCAAGTCCACTGGTCCCGTCCCATAGAGTCGTGCAGTGCGAGCCTGCTCCGAGTGGAGGTCAGGACTCGCCATACTGCGATAGTGGGGATGAACGTACTGCTGGGGGAGATCCACTCCCGGTCGTGCCGCCTGAGGCGCGCTCGGACGGTTTCCCGCCCCCGGTGTATGGGCAAATCCAGCCTGGGGGCGCCCAAAATGAGAGGCCGCACCAGTCATATCCATGTTAGCACCGAGTGGTGCTTCCATGTGGGGCCTAGCGCTATTTTCATTAGCGTAGGGGTTCTGGGTTGCCCCAGGACGAAAACCCGCCCCCGCTGCATCAACCAGCACAGCTCGGAATCGCTCCGAATGGAACAAGACATCTGCTGCGCCAGCGTCTACAGCACGGGGCGGCCCCTCGTGGGACCTGGCATGTACTGTGTTATTACCAGCAAACTGGGGTCTGTCCCGACGAAGCCCCGCCCCCGCTGCATCGGACAGCACAAATCGGGATCGCTCCGAGCGGAATGAACCGTCTGTTGCGCCATCGTCTACAGCACGGGGCGACCCCTCGTGGGACCTGGCACGTGTGTTGATGCGGGTCGTCTCCAGACGATCAAGCCCGGCCAGCCCCGCTTTATGAACAGGCGCAACTCGGCAGTGTTCCGAGTGTTGCGCCGTGGTGCACAGCGTGACGCGATTCTCCATGGGATTTAGCATGTGGGCCTAGCTGGCTCCCCGAAACCCTGAAAAAGTCCAACTCCGAGTCATCCAACGTGACGAACGCTTTGCTGGCCATCTCTCCAGGTTGGTTTACGCTCTGCTAGGCCCTGATCCAGCGGGCGTACCCGCCACGTGGCGAGTCGGACGCCAGACTAACTCGACCCGGTGTATTCATGGCGAAAAACACTCCAAATTCTACCTGTTTTTCCTCCGTCAGACACGCCACGGCTGCCACCAATGTAACGTAGAACGAATCTGGGGTCTCACACGCCAGACGAAGGAAACCACAGACACTATTCTTCAGGGTTTCGGGCTCTCAAGCCATTTATTCTTGCCACTTTCTTTACACGAGGCTCTCCTTTGTACAACTCACAACAAAAAAGGCGCTATTCAAAAGTCACACTACTGAGTCGGCGCAGTCTGGCAACGGGTCTCCCCGGCCCAGCAGCAGTGGTCCCAACGCTACGGTTGCACCGTGGGTCCGTGCTGGCAACGGGTCTCCCCGGCCCAGCAGCAGTGGTCCCAACGCTATGGTTGCACCGTGGGTCCGTGCTGGCGCCCTCTGCCGGCGGCCCGGCACCGCCGTTACAGTATCAATGTGTAAAATGCGCAATGCACCAAAAGGTATGTCGTGTTAGAAAAAAAGTGACACGGTATATTACACACGTATATAAACAATTTGGCGGGTAGGCCTATATGGAAGGTATTTCAACGTACAATATTTAGCAATGCAAAGGACACAATTGTGTTTATAAACAAAATGGTAATTGTGTGTACAAACAAAATAGTAATTGTGTAGACAAACAAAATGGACATTTAATAATTGTACAAATGCATGGTACCTTTTGACAAATTGTGTTTCACAAAGATATGGCCGAAATTAATTGTACTCACGTATGCATAGTGCCTTTTCTTGTTTTCATATAAGCACATAAAAAGGGCAATTTAAATGAAAAAATGGCAGCTTTATGGTACAATATTCAATAATGCAAAATACAACCTCATGTACAAAGAGCACACGGATGACAACTTTTCTTAGCAATAACTATCATTCTTATATGTCAACACAATATTTAGCAATAAGACTAATTCATCGCTTTGCTCACGAAGTGACAAAAACCTCGAAAATCGATAATTATTCGATTTTGAGTTTTACAAGCCATTTTATTATAGTTGTCTCAAGGAACAATTTGACCAAGTTTCAAGGCAAATTTTGTTTATTTTCTTAATTATTGTAAACAAACAATTGGCAAAAAGCCTGAAATCAGTGATTTTCATTTTTACGAAGTGTAAAAAAGTGTAAAATGTTTTCACGAAGTGACAAAAAGTCACCTCGTGAACAAGGCCGGAGGAATTATACATTGGTCTACACGCGGCAGGATGGGAGCATACACGCGCGCGCGAACGATGTTGAAAAAGAACAGAAGGGCGCGCGTTCAACTGTCGTGACGCGCAAAAGTAACAAGTTTGTTGCGTCGAAAAAAGTACAAATAGTTAAAGCCTCCGCGAATTATGATCCCACGAAGTGACAAAAACTGCCGAGTTGCGCCTGTTCATAAAGCGGGGCTGGCCGGGCTTGATCGTCCGGAGACACCCGCATCAACACACGTGCCAGGTCCCACGAGGGGTCGCCCCGTGCTGTAGACGATGGCGCAACAGACGGTACATTCCACTCATTACAAACAGTTCAGTCGCATCTTCCATAGACGACCATGCGCGTGTACTTGTAGTGGCATGAACACGATGCGCTCTACTCCATAGCGATTCTACATAAAGCAAAGAAAAATGACGGCCTCACGGCTGTTTCCAAGACTGTCAGATTAATGTACACCGAGTTTAAACTAGAAGATATATTACTTAAACATTCTGGAGGCAAAGTTTTACAAAATGAACAATTAAACATCCGTACCTGGTACATTTCCCTACTTGTGACAACACGCACATTTTGACTAACAGCAGAATGAGCAACGGAGATTTGCACGTAATTGACAGTGTGCCCGGCGGACTACCGCAGTGTGCGTACTGCACTGAAAGTTCCAGGATTCATGACGCGCCGTTACTTCGAGTAATAAATGCACACTTGGCACTCTAAAGAGGATTTTGTAAGCTTCATTTTGATCGGTCATTCAATGCAGTTGGTAAAACTAATACCCCGTACCAAGGACCAAACAAATTTGTCTACTAAACAGTCCTTTGGCCGCCATAAAATACGGCGAACATCATTTTGCTACGCTCCACCACTGTGTTGTTACAAAGTAACAACTCAGCGCGCGCGCGCGCCCGCGCGATCAGGCGATGGTAGACTTGTACTGACACACACGGCGTATACACACATGCAAGGGATAAACGCAATTGCTGCGACAAAAAACGTTCCACACGCACTTCACGTAATCAATAACTGACTTAATGAAGTTTAATACCGCTGTTCATGTTGCGACTCGCCGTGTACAAACTGTTTGTAATGTCGGAGCGATCCCGATTTGTGCTGTCCGATGCAGCGGGGGCGGGGCTTCGTCGGGACAGACCCCAGTTTGCTGGTAATAACACAGTACATGCCAGGTCCCGCGAGGGGCCGCCCCGTGCTGCAGACGCTGGCGCAGCAGACGTCTCGTTCCATTCGGAGCGATTCCGAGCTGTGCTGGTTGATGCAGCGGGGGTGGGTTTTCGTCCTGGGGCAACCCACAACCCCTACGCTCATGAAAATAGCGCTAGGCCCCACATGGAAGCACCACTCGGTGCTTACATGGATACGACTGGTGCGGCCTCCCCATTCAGGGCGCCCCCAGGCTGGATTTGCCCATACACCGGGGGCGGGAAACCGTCCGAGCGCCTCAGGCGGCACGACCGGGAGTGGATCTCCCCCAGCAGTACGTTCATCCCCACTATCGCAGTATGGCGAGTCCTGACCTCCACTCGGAGCAGGCTCGCACTGCACGACTCTATGGGACGGGACCAGTGGACTTGCTCCGCGCACGAGTCAGTGGGTTGGAGCCCGTGGACTTGCTCCGCGCACGAGTCAATGGAGCGGAGCCGGTAGAGTTGCTCCGCACAGGATTCAATGGAGCGGAGCCGGCGAGGTTGCTCCGCACGTAATTCTATGGAGCGGATCCGATGGACTTGCTCCGCACGAGAGTCAATGGAGCGGAGCCGGCGAGGTTGCTCCGCATTGGAGTCTATGGAGCGGAGCCGATGGAGTTGCTCCGCACGGGAGTCAATGGAGTGGAGCCGACAGAGTGGCTCCGCACGGGAGTTAATGGAGCGGAACCGTGGAGTTGCTCCGCACGGGAGTCAATGGAGAGGAGCCGGCGCAGTTGCTCCGCACGGGACTCAATGGAGAGGAGCCAATGGAGTTGCTCCGCACAGGAGTCAATGGAGAGGAGACCCGGGGTGGGCCCAGAGGAGAACCCAGAGGTGATCCAAGCGGAGCCCCAGAGGAAGACCCCAGAGGTGACACCGGAGGAGACCAGGAGACCCAAGCGGATACCCCAGCGGAGGCGCCGCCTTGTTCGGGGACGAACAAGGGTCCTCGGAGGGGGCTGTGTAACAGCGGTGCCGGGCCGCCGGCAGAGGGCGCCAGCACGGACCCAAGGTGCAACCTTAGCGTTGGGACCCCTGCTGCTGGGCCAGGGAGACCCGTTGCCAGACTGCGCCGACTCAGTAGTGTGACTTTTGAATAGCGCCTTTTTTGTTGTGAGTTGTATAAAGGGAGAGCCTCGTGTAAAGAAAGTGGCAAGAATAAATGGCTGGAGAGCCGCGAAACCCTGAAGAGTAGTGTCTGTGGTTTCCTTCGTCTGGCGTGTGAGAATCCCAGATTCGTTCTACGTTACAATACAAAAGCCATTTGAATATAGCGGGCTAGTCGTGCACGAGCCGGGCACTGGGCGTGGTCATTGACTCCGGTGGTTCTTATTGATAAAAAAAAAATGAAAGCCCGCGCGCGCGTTATCTGGCCAGGTGCACGTACTGTCCGTGCTAAACTTTCAAAGACATTCCAACGAAGGGCTTTTATAGGGATTTACTCAAAAGCTAACGCACACATGTTTAAATTTCAATTGAAAATGGAGAGTTCCTTGGAATTAAGTTGCCTTTGCCGTTATAATTGCATTCAAATAATGTTTCGTTTAAAGACTGAATAATTACATCAGAACTGTTTCCAGCTTCTACATAATTATTTAAGATAAAACAAACGACACCATGAAATCGAGGAGCTAACAGCGGAGCCAACGGATTTATCGGATGCAAGTATAATTATTTAGTTTACTGTAAAGCGGTATTCAATGGGCCAAACAAATTTTAGGGACAATGTTGTATCCACGCATTTCATAGGTTTTTTTTCAAATTGCTAAAAATAAAGATCTTTACACCATTAATCTTTAAGCGATTTGTATATATATATTATAATGTACATGCTATTCAGTTCAAGAAGACGGCAGAAGAAAACAAATTTATTCAGGGCTGTTTTGACAATTATGATTCTATAAATTGAGATTTTGAGAGATGGCCGACAGAATTATTTGAAGCTCACAAGTACAATTGGAGAAGACCTACTGTTGAGGATCGCGATGACCAGCGATAATTGGACTTTTGAAACGAGGGAAATAATCCAAAGATTTATTAATGTATTTAATTACCAATTACGACATTTTAAGGTCAAGGTGTAGGATTCGGGCGGTGTGGAGTTGGGTACAGGCACATGGCAGCCGAACACATCAGCAGCATTAAATTAATCATTACCTGGCGCCGTCGTGTACAAATTAAATTATTGAAATATTTTGAAAACTAAAGTTTTCTAAACATAAAATTCCCAAGTCAGGCAAAAAGACAAATAATAGCGAATAATAAGTAATTATTATTACCTTATATACGATCATCATACAAGACAGTCAACCAATAATTTGTATAGAGATAGCAAGGGTTGAAAAATACACTATATCGAAATAATAATCCGGCTTTTCTATGAAATTTGGGTTTGAAATCAGTGAGCATGAATACCAGAGCTCTTGTATCTTGTATAAATATTTTGAAAACTAAACTTTTCTAAACATAAACTTCCCAAATTAGGCAAAAGGAAAATAATGGCAGATAATAAGTAATTATTATTACCTGAACGATAATCATACAAGACAGTCAACTAATAATGTGTAGAAAGATGGCAAGGGTTAAAAAATACACTTATCAATATACTAATCCGGCTTTTCTATGAAATTCGGTTTTGAAATCAGTGGGCATGAATACCAGAGCTCTTGTGCGGTACATGGGTTTATGAGGATCTTTTTTAAGTATCGCGGAGGGACATTTTAGGAGTATGGCTAGTCGCCATGTTACCTTAATTGTCATATCGTCTCCCAAGATAACGTATTATCACGGGATGGTGATATCGTTTAGGCGAGATTCGTCTTCCAGAGAAAAAACATGTTTCTCGGGTTGATGATACCTCTATTGGCTAGATGTCTTTTTCGAGATGAAGATATTTTTCGGGTTAATATCTTGTAGGTGAGATATCGTCTTTCCCGAGATGAACATTTTTTTCGGGTTGATGATATCTTCTAGGTGAGATATCGTCTTCCCGAGATGAAGATATTTTTCGGGTTGTCGATATCTTCTCGGTGAGATATCGTCTTCCCGAGATTAAAATATTTTTCGGTTGATGATATCTTCTAGGAAAGATATCGTCTTCTCGAGATAATGTTCCATCACGGTTGGTGATATCTTAAGAGATGTCGTCTTTCATAGAAAGAAAACATTTATTTGATTGACTATATCTTTTACGATGAGATGTTACCTTCCCGAGAAAGAAACATATTTCTCGAGTTGGTGATATCTTGTTGGCAAGATGTCGTCTTCTTTTCATATAAGCACATAAAAAGGGCAATTTAAATGAAAAAATGGCAGCTTTATGGTACAATATTCAATAATGCAAAATACAACCTCATGTACAAAGAGCACACGGATGACAACTTTTCTTAGCAATAACTATCATTCTTATATGTCAACACAATATTTAGCAATAAGACTAATTCATCGCTTTGCTCAGAGAAGTGACAAAAACCTCGAAAATCGATAATTATTCGATTTTGAGTTTTACAAGCCATTTTATTATAGTTGTCTCAAGGAACAATTTGACCAAGTTTCAAGGCAAATTTTGTTTATTTTCTTAATTATTGTAAACAAACAATTGGCAAAAAGCCTGAAATCAGTGATTTTCATTTTACGAAGTGTAAAAAAGTGTAAAATGTTTTCACGAAGTGACAAAAAGTCACCTCGTGTGAACAAGGCCGGAGGAATTATACATTGGTCTACACCGCGGCAGGATGGGAGCATACACGCGCACGCCAGGCGAACGATGTTGAAAAAGAACAGAAGGGCGCGCGTTCAACTGTCGTGACGCGCAAAAGTAACAAGTTTGTTGCGTCGAAAAAAGTACAAATAGTTAAAGCCTCCGCGAATTATGATCCCACGAAGTGACAAAAACTGCCCGAGTTGCGCCTGTTCATAAAGCGGGGCTGGCCGGGCTTGATCGTCCGGAGACACCCCGCATCAACACACGTGCCAGGTCCCACGAGGGGTCGCCCCGTGCTGTAGACGATGGCGCAACAGACGGTACATTCCACTCATTACAAACAGTTCAGTCGCATCTTCCATAGACGACCATGCGCGTGTACTTGTAGTGGCATGAACACGATGCGCTCTACTCCATAGCGATTCTACATAAAGCAAAGAAAAATGACGGCCTCACGGCTGTTTCCAAGACTGTCAGATTAATGTA
The DNA here is from genome assembly GCF_015706575.1 of Patiria miniata. Taxonomy (NCBI): domain Eukaryota; kingdom Metazoa; phylum Echinodermata; class Asteroidea; order Valvatida; family Asterinidae; genus Patiria; species Patiria miniata. Next base: position 8,348,263 of record NW_024037052.1, on the reverse strand, counting down.
CACCGAGTTTAAACTAGAAGATATATTACTTAAACATTCTGGAGGGCAAAGTTTTACAAAATGAACAATTAAACATCCGTACCTGGTACATTTCCCTACTTGTGACAACACGCACATTTTGACTAACAGCAGAATGAGCAACGGAGATTTGCACGTAATTGACAGTGTGCCCGGCGGACTACCGCAGTGTGCGTACTGCACTGAAAGTTCCAGGATTCATGACGCGCCGTTACTTCGAGTAATAAATGCACACTTGGCACTCTAAAGAGGATTTTGTAAGCTTCATTTTGATCGGTCATTCAATGCAGTTGGTAAAACTAATACCCCGTACCAAGGACCAAACAAATTTGTCTACTAAAACAGTCCTTTGGCCGCCATAAAATACGGCGAACATCATTTTGCTACGCTCCACCACTGTGTTGTTACAAAGTAACAACTCAGCGCGCGCGCGCCGCGCGATCAGGCGATGGTAGACTTGTACTGACACACACGCGTATACACACATGCAAGGGATAAACGCAATTGCTGCGACAAAAACCGTTCCACACGCACTTCACGTAATCAATAACTGACTTAATGAAGTTTAATACCGCTGTTCATGTTGCGACTCGCCGTGTACAAACTGTTTGTAATGTCGGAGCGATCCCGATTTGTGCTGTCCGATGCAGCGGGGGCGGGGCTTCGTCGGGACAGACCCCAGTTTGCTGGTTTGCTGTAATAACACAGTACATGCCAGGTCCCGCGAGGGGCCGCCCCGTGCTGCAGACGCTGGCGCAGCAGACGTCTCGTTCCATTCGGAGCGATTCCGAGCTGTGCTGGTTGATGCAGCGGGGGTGGGTTTTCGTCCTGGGGCAACCCACAACCCCTACGCTCATGAAAATAGCGCTAGGCCCCACATGGAAGCACCACTCGGTGCTTACATGGATACGACTGGTGCGGCCTCCCATTCAGGGCGCCCCCAGGCTGGATTTGCCCATACACCGGGGGCGGGAAACCGTCCGAGCGCCTCAGGCGGCACGACCGGGAGTGGATCTCCCCCAGCAGTACGTTCATCCCCACTATCGCAGTATGGCGAGTCCTGACCTCCACTCGGAGCAGGCTCGCACTGCACGACTCTATGGGACGGGACCAGTGGACTTGCTCCGCGCACGAGTCAGTGGGTTGGAGCCCGTGGACTTGCCTCGCGCACGAGTCAATGGAGCGGAGCCGGTAGAGTTGCTCCGCACAGGATTCAATGGAGCGGAGCCGGCGAGGTTGCTCCGCACGGAATTCTATGGAGCGGATCCGATGGACTTGCTCCGCACGAGAGTCAAATGGAGCGGAGCCGGCGAGGTTGCTCCGCATTGGAGTCTATGGAGCGGAGCCGATGGAGTTGCTCCGCACGGGAGTCAATGGAGTGGAGCCGACAGAGTGGCTCCGCACGGGAGTTAATGGAGCGGAACCGTGGAGTTGCTCCGCACGGGAGTCAATGGAGAGGAGCCGGCGCAGTTGCTCCGCACGGGACTCAATGGAGAGGAGCCAATGGAGTTGCTCCGCACAGGAGTCAATGGAGAGGAGACCCGGGGTGGGCCCAGAGGAGAACCCAGAGGTGATCCAAGCGGAGCCCCAGAGGAGACCCCAGAGGTGACACCGGAGGAGACCAGGAGACCCAAGCGGATACCCCAGCGGAGGCGCCGCCTTGTTCGGGGACGAACAAGGGTCCTCGGAGGGGGCTGTGTAACAGCGGTGCCGGGCCGCCGGCAGAGGGCGCCAGCACGGACCCAAGGTGCAACCTTAGCGTTGGGACCCCTGCTGCTGGGCCAGGGAGACCCGTTGCCAGACTGCGCCGACTCAGTAGTGTGACTTTTGAATAGCGCCTTTTTTTTGTTGTGAGTTGTATAAAGGGAGAGCCTCGTGTAAAGAAAGTGGCAAGAATAAATGGCTGGAGAGCCGCGAAACCCTGAAGAGTAGTGTCTGTGGTTTCCTTCGTCTGGCGTGTGAGAATCCCAGATTTCGTTCTACGTTACAATACAAAAGCCATTTGAATACGAGGAGCGGCGCTAGTCGTGCACGAGGCCGGCGCACTGGGCGTGGTCATTGACTCCGGTGGTTCTTATTGATAAAAAAAAAATGAAAGCCCGCGCGCGCGTTATCTGGCCAGGTGCACGTACTGTCCGTGCTAAACTTTCAAAGACATTCCAACGAAGGGCTTTTATAGGGATTTACTCAAAAGCTAACGCACACATGTTTAAATTTCAATTGAAAATGGAGAGTTCCTTGGAATTAAGTTGCCTTTGCCGTTATAATTGCATTCAAATAATGTTCGTTTAAAGACTGAATAATTACATCAGAACTGTTTCCAGCTTCTACATAATTATTTAAGATAAAACAAACGACACCATGAAATCGAGGAGCTAACAGCGGAGCCAACGGATTTATCGGATGCAAGTATAATTATTTAGTTTACTGTAAAGCGGTATTCCAATGGGCCAAACAAATTTTAGGGACAATGTTGTATCCACGCATTTCATAGGTTTTTTTTCAAATTGCTAAAAATAAAGATCTTTACACCATTAATCTTTAAGCGATTTGTATATATATATTATAATGTACATGCTATTCAGTTCAAGAAGACGGCAGAAGAAAACAAATTTATTCAGGGCTGTTTTGACAATTATGATTCTATAAATTGAGATTTTGAGAGATGGCCGACAGAATTATTTGAAGCTCACAAGTACAATTGGAGAAGACCTACTGTTGAGGATCGCGATGACCAGCGATAATTGGACTTTGAAACGAGGGAAATAATCCAAAGATTTATTAATGTATTTACTTACCAATTACGACATTTTAAGGTCAAGGTGTAGGATTCGGGCGGTGTGGAGTTGGGTACAGGCACATGGCAGCCGCACACATCAGCAGCATTAAATTAATCATTACCTGGCGCCGTCGTGTACAAATTAAATTATTGAAATATTTTGAAAACTAAAGTTTTCTAAACATAAAATTCCCAAGTCAGGCAAAAAAGACAAATAATAGCGAATAATAAGTAATTATTATTACCTTATATACGATCATCATACAAGACAGTCAACCAATAATTTGTATAGAGATAGCAAGGGTTGAAAAATACACTATATCGAAATAATAATCCGGCTTTTCTATGAAATTTGGTTTTGAAATCAGTGAGCTGAATACCAGACTCTTGTATCTTGTATAAATATTTTGAAAACTAAACTTTTCTAAACATAAACTTCCCAAATTAGGCAAAAGGAAAATAATGGCAGATAATAAGTAATTATTATTACCTGAACGATAATCATACAAGACAGTCAACTAATAATGTGTAGAAAGATGGCAAGGGTTTAAAAAATACACTTATCAATATACTAATCCGGCTTTTCTATGAAATTCGGTTTTGAAATCAGTGGGCATGAATACCAGAGCTCTTGTGCGGTACATGGGTTTATGAGGATCTTTTTTAAGTATCGCGGAGGGACATTTTAGGAGTATGGCTAGTCGCCATGTTACCTTAATTGTCATATCGTCTTCCCAAGATAACGTATTATCACGAGATGGTGATATCGTTTAGGCGAGATATCGTCTTCCAGAGAAAAAAACATGTTTCTCGGGTTGATGATATCCTCTATTGGCTAGATGTCTTTTTCGAGATGAAGATATTTTTCGGGTTAATATCTTGTAGGTGAGATATCGTCTTCCCGAGATGAACATTTTTTTCGGGTTGATGATATCTTCTAGGTGAGATATCGTCTTCCCGAGATGAAGATATTTTTCGGGTTGTCGATATCTTCTCGGTGAGATATCGTCTTCCCGAGATTAAAATATTTTTCGGGTTGATGATATCTTCTAGGAAAGATATCGTCTTCTCGAGATAATGTTCCATCACGGGTTGGTGATATCTTAAGAGATGTCGTCTTTCATAGAAAGAAAACATTTATTTGATTGACTATATCTTTTACGATGAGATGTTACCTTCCCGAGAAAGAAACATATTTCTCGAGTTGGTGATATCTTGTTGGCAAGATGTCGTCTTCTCGAGAAAGAAAATATTCTCGGGTTGAAGATATCTTGTTGGTATATATCGAGATGGTTGTTCACGGGTTGACGATATATTGATACTTAGTTGGAGATACCAAATCAGTTCATTGTAGAATTAAAAAACAAATGACCTTCCGAGATAGAAACAAAGGATCATATAAACTAATGGCCAGTGTGAAGCTCTGCAAAATATGATTATTGTAAAATGAAGCATCTTTTCTGAATAAAAATTCGAAACACAGCTTTTTCAATAACACATATACTTTAAAAAATGAGAAAATAAATCCGAAGTATCAAATATTGAATTAAGAAAAACCGATAAGGTTTTCTTTTTTTAAAAGGGAAATTGATATAAAAAATATTAAGGCAATATAATTTTGGGGAACCAAATTAAATATAAATCATAAAAGCGGATAGAGAATAAGTGTAGATAATAAAGAGTTGGAATTAAGGGTACTGCAAAAGAAAAGCGAAGAAAAAGCAGTTTGTAAGACAATTGGGAACATTTGGAGGGAGGGGGACTCGAAATAATTATAAAATTCTGTTTAGCTTCTGAATCTTGACAATGCCTAGTGCATTGACACAATGATATGACGCCAATTGGAGAATAAAAAAGTTCATTTTTAAAGTTGGGCATTTTATTTGAATAATGCAAACTAAAGAATCGACAATGTAAACGGCACCTCGGAGATTTTAAGAAATTGATTTAAAAGTTGACTTGACATTGATATAAAATCAATGTCATAATATTATTATAGCTTTGAACTTTGCGCAGGACAGCCATGTTAAGTTTGCTAATGGTTTGTGTACAAAGACAAAGTATTGCCTTGAAGAATGTGTTGGGTATCCAATGAAATACCGCCACGTAGGTCAATGCATTTTCATAAAAACGACGACGCTCTTGATGGGTGCTGTACTATCGATAAGACGACACTCTTGATGGGTGCTACCTATACTATTGAGAAAACAAAACGACACTCTTGATGGGTGCTACTATTGAGAAACATGGCACTCTTGGTGGGTGCTATTATTGATAAGACGACACTATTGATGGGTGATACTTTTGATAACACGACACTCTTGATGGGTGCTACCTATACTTTGAGAAACATGACACTCTTGATGGGTGCTACGTTTGATAAGACAACACTCTTGATGGGTGCTACTATTGAGAAACAAGACACCCTTGATGGGTACTACATCGCCAACAATTCAACAAAATTATTATTGAGTACACCACCATCTTTTCCTCAAAAAACATTGGTTAAAGTGGTCAGAAATTGCCTCAGATATCGCACCACAGAGCATCTAGAATCAAAAAAGAAATCGGGGCCCTTAAGCAGACCGCGAACCCCACGCCGTATTTTTTTTTTGTGGGACACACTTTTCAGGGACCAACATTTTTTTTGCCCCCCCCCCCCCCAAATTGTGTTCTGGATCCGCCCTTGGCCTTGGATAAAAACAAAAACAACATACTGGGAACGTGTTATATTCAACCTATCGTAAGCTATACCTCGTCTCCACATCAGAGAGAATAGCCCTGATATGAGTAAAGGTTTAAACTTTGTTCCCACTACGGCCAAACCCACCCAATGCTCACTCACTGATAATATTAATCACTTCCAAAGACGCATATCTCATGCAAAACAAACCCCTCAAACGTGACCATTTCAACCTTTGTAAGGAACCTTCCAAATCTCCTTCCCACTGAAGAACGAAATACAGTCACAACAATCAGGTGTCAAACCATCATGGCAGGCGCGGTTCTACGGGGGGGGGGGGGGGGGGGGGGCTGGGGGGGGCTTTAGCCCCCCCAACATTTTGTCTAGCCCCCCAAAAATAAATTCCTTAAAAAAAATTGTGATGTACATGCGAAGGGTCTCCCCCTCAAGAAATAGTCGTGACAAGGGTGCATTAGTTAATATAGTGTGAATGATTTTAGGATTTTATTGGCGCTCCCCATTGAAAATATGGCATGGCCCCCCCCCCCCCCCCCCCCCCCCCCCCCCCCCCCCCCCCCCCCAATTGATTTTCGGAGGCCTAAGTGTCTGGAGAAAATAACCGGTCTACATTTCAGCACACCTCCCTGAAAAAAATCTGGATCCACCCTGCAGGCCCCCCCCCCCCCCCCCCCCCTCCGGTGTCGACTAAAAGTTCGCTGTCTTGGTCGCATATCTGCACTCGCAAAAATGCAGACATGCCTTGAAATTGCTGTCTACCCATTCGGATAGTGTTCTGTTCATTGGGACGGACCGGTGCCAGGCCGGACGGCACGGTCCGCGTTAGTTTTCCGTCTGTATGACGACGACCTCCTTGGCCGCTATGTCGGGGCACTTGTTTGCAAAGTGGCCGGGCTTGCCACATTTGAAACAAGTAACATTCATCTGCTGTTTCTTGGCTTCAGCAGGCTTGGCGGATTTCTGCTTGTTGGCGGTCTTTGATCTTTGATCAGTTTGACAATTCCGTTTAACCGTCGGTCGAGGTTGCCTCAGATGCTGCCTGTACGGTGTTCACACGATGTGATTTTCCCGAGCTTGTGGTGTCACGGAGGCTCAGGAAGTTTTCCACCGCCGTTGTTGCCTCCTCAAGGGACTTGGGATTCGTCAACGGAAACTGCCATCTGCTGGTCGGGGAGGCCCTTCAGAAAATGGCGAAGGGCGATGCTCTCTCTGGTAACTGGATCTGCCGTAGGGTAGCCACGAAAGACGAGGCGGCGAATGTCGGCTACAAACTCCGCCAGCTTCTCCTTCGGCTGATGTCTCCTCGCTTCTAGCTGGGCGATGTAGTAATTTGGCAATTGTCGTTCGCCAAATCGTTTACCAAGCTCCTTCACCAGGGTGTCGGACGACTTGATTGCTTCAGGATCCAGTTGCTGGTACACGTACTCGGCCGCCTTTCCACGTAGACTGCTGACAAGTCGGAAGCGCTTTTCTTCCTCGGACCAGCCGCAAGCCTCGGCGAGACCCATCTGCTGCTTTTGGTTTAGGGGCGTCAGCTTGTGGAACGGTGGAAGGGGCAGTACTGGGAGCGGACATCACTGGCTGTGAGTCCTTGGGCGATTTCGCTGAAACATTGGCATCTGTCTGCTCAGCCGTTGATGGGCTGTGTAATGCCAGCAGTTGCTCGGAGTTGTTTCAGCTCTTTCTCCGCCTCCACCGAACGAAGCTTGAAAAGTTCGAACTGTTTTTTAAGTTCTTGGAGTTCTGCACTCTCTGCCTGTAGACTTGAATACAGGTTGGTGTCATCATCATCGTACAACGACTATAACCTGCGAGATTTTCGCTTGGCAGGCATGTTGGCTGTTGAAATTGACAAGCAGAAAGTCAGAGTCTAAAGCTGGGAGATCCGTTCAGTGGAGGGGTACATGAAGTGACTTAATTAAAAGTCATGGTATAGCGCGATGGTGTGTGTAAGTTCGTATCCCACCGCTTGCCACCAGTGTAACGTCTCTCTCGGGTGAGAGACATTATCAAATAAAGAGTCAGATACAAATATCTTACACACACACACACTAGTACTTTATTCGGGATTATTTACATCTCAGGTCAATAGAGGGCGCACTATATGCATGTAAAGTTAAGGCGTACATGATTATCTGTGTACAGACGTAGGTCTATGGCCAGTGAGCGGACAGCTCGATAATCTGCGTGTACATGTCGGGCACTCTGTCGGGGTCAGAGCCCAGATCAACAATCTAATGCATCATATGCGGGAGCTCTGTGTAGGTCAGAGCTCAGCAGAAGAACCTACTGGGGAAGAGCCCAGTTCAACAATGACCAGAACTGCCATTTCTGCGCGCTTTTGGGTGCGCGTCTTAGCCAATGGGAGCATTGGATTCCGGTAGTTATGAATAATGCATACGTGTACAAAGGCATGGGGAAAGTTCTCTATGGGAGATTTGTACACGACTGACTTAGACAATCTACTGGAAGAAAGTCCGAGAGCAGTGGTTAGCGGGCGAAGTAGGATCACTCGTGGGTGCCTTACGGGGAACTGATCCTCAAGGAAAAGGAAAAGGGAATAGCTATCTCGGTACATAGGGTTGTGTACAAGACTTAGTCCCTAGACTAGTAAGAATCTACACACTAATGCTATGGAGTAAAACTATGAGATGAAGGGCGTAACCTGACCTCTAGCTACCGTAGGTCTCGGCCAGTGGGTAATTCCTTCCTCCATGGCGGGACACACTCGCTGGGGTGTACGGGGTCACTAAGGGGTGAATACACGGATAGGTTTTAGCGAGCCACATTCGCTAAATGCTTGGGGTCAATGTGGGTCGGATGCGAGGTAAGGTGTGTGAGGGGAATTCGCATCGACTCCGGGGAAAGGTGGAGCGAAAATGGCTAAGTCCTAAGTACATGTCCCATGGCGGTACATGTTCAATAGCAGTGAGCGCTACATGCATTGCGCGCTATACAATAGCGTACTGTACAACGTGCTGCACTATGGGCGGCCATTAGGGCAAAAAAGACAAAAACAAAAATAAAACAAAACCACAAAATTAAACGAAAACACACAGAAATAAACGAACAACTCAGAAATAAACGAATATAACTCAGAAATAAACGAACAACTAAGAAATAAACGAACAATTCAGAAATAAACAAACAATTCAGAAATAAACAAATATAACTCAGAAATAAACGAACAACTCAAAACTAAACGAACAACTCAAAAATAAACGTACAACTCAGAAATGAACGAGCAACTCAGAAATAAACGAACAACTCAAAAATAAACGTACAACTCAGAAATAAAACGAACAACTTAAAAATAAACGTACAACTCAGAAATAAACGAACAACTCAAAAATAAACCATCAACGAAGAAATAAACCATCAACTCGGAATTAAACGATCAACTCAGAAATAAACGATCAACTCAGAAATATATACGAACTCAGAAATAAACGAACAACTCAGAAATAAATGAAGAACTCAGAAATAAACGAACAACATCCCCAGGGTGTCGAGCAGCAGTATGCGCCCACCATGTGTACCAATGCAGTACAGTACAACATAATGTTTACCGCGGCATCCAAAATGGCGGACACCTTGCATCGCTTCACGCGATGAACACCGTAGAAAAACGGAGGGTAAAAATGTGGTGATTTTTCGTCGACGACCTCTGAAGCCAGAAAGAAGTCTATGCGAAAGGTAAGCCTGGGATGCAGTTTAATTTTTATGATGAAAAACGTTGACTTTGTAAACGTTTACCATGGCATTCCGTCATGTCTAGTCTGTACGTCATGTGTACCAACGGTATGCCGATACCGGCCGGGTTTGGCCACATGTACTGGGCTGGGATGGCGCGGTGTGGTACTGCGCCATGACCACGGTGGTCAGACTGGAAAGAATTACATATACGTACGCCACTAGTTTTTCCCTGCAATGACTTAGTAATAGTACTAGTAGTAGCCACCAGAAAGCGGTAACATGTCCTAAAAAGTGATATTTAGCAGGGAAAATATTGAAATATTTAGTCAGAAAACACATAATTTTTCAGACCAGTCTCATCATACTGGTTTGTACACAGGGTGTGAAGTAACGTCCATCTAGACATGGAGGTAGACTATGTAATTCTTTCCCCGGACGGGCATGGTCCATATGTCTTGTTTATTTTTTGAGCATTTTGCCGCTTTAAAGATCAAACGACTTCCGCGACTCTAAAATTGTATTCATAATTCTAATAAAAGAGACTTTTTACCCATTATTTTTCAGTTCGAGTTGAATTTTTTTAGTATCTTTACACAACAGTTTTTACAAACGCAAAAGGCCCCTAGCCCCCTAGTTCTAGTATTAATGTTGAGCGCGATTGGTTGATCGTGATGCTATTTGTCGATTGCGCTGCCACCAGTCGAACCGCTTCGCCATTGACACGGTTAGTTAACTGTTTAGCCAGAAATACTCAGTGAACCCCAAATAAACTGTGAACTACTGTGTGCATATTGCATTATTTTGGTGACCCACAGAAAATATCATGCATTGTGTGTTTGGAAGCAGAGAAAATGAAGAAAAAATGAATTGGATTTACTTAAACAAAATCAGCAGTTCATATCAGTTCTCTTTGGTTCCACTGGTTGCACAGGGTACAAGGGTAATGGTGTAAGTAGTAATCAGAACAGGATGTCAGCATGATGATTAATTTGTAACTCTCAAATGTTGGTTTCAGGACGATTCTAGTAACATGGAAGGGAAGCCTGTGATGAAACAAGTCCTGCCGAGAAGCAACCATGAAGCGGAAACTACAACTTTAATATGCCTCATTTTCACATGGGACTGGAGCAGACCAAATGCAGCCTCATCAGTTAAGCTGTTAAGTCTGTTGCAGTAGCATGTGCGACTGTTCAACGGTAAATGGGAAAACAGTGACATTTTCTTGGAAAGAAGATACCCCTAACCTACAGGAAGCGTTCAAAGTACGCTGCTATGCTACAATATTTTGCCCTCACTAAATGAAGTAGGCCTACTTTTTTGTCTGTGTAGCCTACATATGTTCATGTACATGTACATGTAGGCCCTACTTTAGTCTTTGTTGTCACTCCAAGTCTAATCCATGTCACATTTGCAGTTCTACATGTACATGTAAATTGTAACTGTACAACTTCTGCACACAGAAACTAAAAGAGGTGCTACATTTTATTCTGCAGATATTTGTAAAAATTATTAAATTTAAATAGATACATACAGTGCTAGATACATGTAATGTAGCGGCCAAACTCAGATTTCTTCTTTTTGCCTAGGGAGGGCACTGTACCAGAAAGACGGTAACCAAGCGCTCCATAGCAACATAGCTTTAGCGTTGTAGAGTTTGCAACTTGTGTGTTAAATTCTTCGCCCAAAGCAATAATCCCGCTGAGGTTTATTAAACGGTTGGTACAGCAGTTTACTGTTCAACAATTTCTATAAATTATTTAGTGATTAGTGTGATATTTAGTACCGTTTTATAAGCCTAAAAGTTGTATTTTCAACGCATTTGTTGGTTGCATAGTCACAGTATTGTGGAACCTGTTAAAAGCACATACTGCAGGTCGAGATTTATACAGGGTGTACATAAACCCTTCTTGCATTTAGACATCAGTATTCTTTAAATGTGGAGTAGCTAGTATAAATGCAAATTGTTGGACTGACACTGGATTTAGGTCATAGTTGATACACTCACTCCATGTACATTGTAGGGGCCTACATGTGTGTTTACATAAACATTGCTTTGGACATGTGTGAGCGTGTGTGTTTAGAACATGTAAGTGATATGTAATGACCTAATTCTGTTAGAATAAGGTTACACAAACACTAGGTAATTTCTTGTAACAAACACATACATTTTATTTTCTATTTTATTGAAGTCAGTCTGTGCCTGACATCATGTACCACTACAAAACTGTATCAGGAGAAGTTGTACTACATGTACACAGTAAAGTTTCTGGATCTGCAGCACAGCATTGTTGTCTTTAATCTTTGGCTGATTCAAGTAAATTTTACAGAGAGTTGTTAGGGGCCAATCACAATTTTAAACTTCACACCCCCCATCCCCCACCCAATTCACCAAATGTCCCATCCTCCAGTGCCTCCAGCCCAACCCCCACCCCACCCCTGTCCCCCACCTTTGTCAAACAGATATCAGGATATTCATGGGGACCATCAGAACACTAGAAAAACAGTGACCAAGGTTCACATATGCCACATAGTTTGCACAAAATTTAGAATGGTGCACCTTTATTTCATTTTGTTCAAATATTTGTGTAATCTCATGAAATGCTGTTACAGGTTGAGCATGGTTAACTTGTGTACATGTACATACATGATATTTTGAAAAGCACAATTGTATACATTGTGTCAGTGATGTAGTGCCTTGATGCTGGGCCTTGGCCTTAAGGCTGCCTTAAGGCTGGATTTTAGGGCCTTGGCCTTGGCCTCGAGGCTTGAGGGCAAAAGCCTTGGCCTTGGCCTTGGCCTTGAGGGTTGAGGGCCTTGCAATTTTGAGTCAAGGCTCTTCAAGGCCCATAGATTTTTGCATTTTCCAGATAAATCTGTTCGAAATTTGCTGTTACCATTTTAATTGTATTACCATGGAGGAGGGAAGCACCCTATAGATTTGTGTGTTGGGCACACTTCCACTTTTGTAGCCTCACATTTTGTTACCATTGTAGTAGATTTGCTGCAAAAATATTCCGTACACTTGTGGGCTAATGAGATGATCACTTTAATTGCATATAACTATGGAATTGATCTGATTGGTTGTATATGTCTCCTTGAAAAGTGCTAAAGATTTGCATCTATCTTTTAGATAATGCTGATATTTCTGACCTTGTTGGGCAAGCAAAATAAAAATTTCCCAAATCAGTTTCTTGGATCCCCCTTTTGTTACACTTGGGAGAATTGTGTGTCAATATAGAAGTAAATCATTATTTTGTTTAGTTAAACCATATTGAAGACCTGAACTTATACTTTAATAGATACAGTGCAGTCCTATGTAGGCCTATGCGAGCATGTTGATTGCAATTAAACAAATGATGTTCTTCGTAACGAGCAATTCGTGATGATAAGGGCGGATCCAGGGGGGCCAAAAGGGGCCATGCCCCCCCCCCCCTAAAAAAAAACGAAACCATTTTTTTAATGTGAGGTCGTAATAAAGGCAGGCAATGAGTACACCACCATCTTTTCCTCAAAAAACATCAGTTAAAATGGTCAGAAATTGCCTCAAATCGCACCACAGAGCATCTCGAATCCAAAAATTTTTCGGGGCCCTTAAACGGGCTCCGAAGCCCAAACCGTAATTTTTTGACCCACTTTTTTTTTGGGGGGACCAAAATTTCTTTGCCCCCCCCCCCCCAAAAAAATTGTGTTCTGGATCCGCCCTTGCGTGATGATGTGTCACTCATGTGACTATAATTAGTTCTATATCAGTGGTCATTTCATAAAACAGGGCCTTGGCCTTGGCCTTGGCCTTGAGGGTTAAGCCTTGGCCTTGGCCTCGAGGCTTTAGGGTCAAAGCCTTGGCCTTGGCCTTGGCCTTGAGGGTCAAAGCCTTTGCTCCAACACTGCATTGTGTGCTTCTCAAAAAAATGTTTTACAACACAAGTGATATTATATATAAACTGCTAATTTAACATTACAATGTGTTGTTTTTTTATGAGAAAACAAAAATGTTCAGACCACCCTCAAAGTTGTATACAGGGTCTCAAGTGACGTCCGTATGTGGAATTCTTCCCAAACTGTGGACTGTCGTATAATTAACAGTTAACATTCAGTCTCTGAAGTTGGTTTCCAAAACCAAACTTGTTGAAATACATCCAATCCTTGTACAGATACATGTTCAGTAGCTCCTATTCTTAATGACACATTTAGCTCAGTAGAAAAACTAATTGCTTAGTAGAAACATGTATTTGAACTGTCCTAGGTGCATATATATTTCACCTAAAATTGCACTAACTATTCATAGAAAAGTATAGATTTTTAAAGATGACTAAAAAGTCTGCAATTTGTTGACAAACATTTTAATGTCTAAAGTATAATTTTAATAACATGTACATGTACATGCACTTTTACTCTTTGAACTAGAGCAATCACATTTATGGCAAGACCAATTAACTAGTTTTGCCAAATAAAATTTGTGCAAGGTGTCTTGATAAAAAGTGCAACCTTAACTTTTTATCCCCAAACCCTGGGCTATATGGTAAATCATTGACCTTTATGAAATTGGAGAATCCTCAATGGTTTCAAAAATGCCTCAATGAATGAAACATGTACATTTTTGTACTATGAGCACATCGCTGTGGTATTGGTGAAAATTCGAAGGTCACAACAAGGCACACCTACAACTGCCATCTGCATCTGCACCTGGTAAAACTATGCATGATTTCTCTTTCATCATGGGTTTTGATTCCTTCAGTTGCAGAGGAAAGTTGCAGTCCTTTTTGGCTAGAATCACTTCCTTTAGTGTCACCTCTCTCAACCTTGACAGACTCTTCACCTCAATAAGTCCTCAGACAGAATCCTCAATGACAACCTGGACAGGGGTTGCAGCAAGTTCCAAACTATAAATTGAATCCTCTGCATAGATGCTCATCAGTGGTTGCGAGTGAACTTTCTCTCATACATGTATTTGTGGATTTTCGGGGGTCTTATAATAAAAGAATCTCTTTAACTTTAATAGTGCATTTGCCATTTTACAAGGTATTCGGGGAGCCGCAGCTACTAGTAGCCAGCTGCTGTCTACATACTTGTATGTAAGATCTAGTAGTTCAGCCAGAATTTCAGTCCATACTTGGCATGGGCTGTGGAACGCATGCAGCACTTATCAGACAAGACTAAAGTTGCTTTCTTTCAGTTGAGTTTCTGTTGTTTTTCCATCTGGATCATTGATGTAGCCAGCTTGAACACCGTTCATAATATCCTGCACTCTGTTGGGACAAATGACAAAATATATGAAACGGTTTAGCATGAAAAGTTGCCAAAATCTCATCAAAAACTATTTAGACCAGGCCTACATACAAATGTAGATGTTAATCAAGTTGTAATCAAAGGACTGATGATGGCAGTGTAGAGTAAAATACAGTGCAATCACCTATCATAAAGCTATCCGGAAATAGTTGTATACCTAGAAATCACCATGACAGTGACCATGGTGACCCTATGCACAAACAAAGGCGCCGCCAGGATTTTTTCTAATGGGGGGTAAAACATATTTTTTCCCCCAAAAATCCTGTATTTCTCAACATATTCTCGATTTATCAGGAACATTTTGCCCCCCCCCCAACCCATTAAATTTACACAAATATGAGATCGCACTTCTTTTTCTTAAATTTCTTTTTTCTTGATTTTTCTTCCCTTTTTTTTTGGGGGGGGGGCAGCGCCCTCCCCCTTGCTCCCCTCTCTCATTTTTTTCTCGGTAAATACTTCAATATGGCTGTTAACACTGCAGGGAACAATTAGTGATGGGAACCTGGCCATCCCTGTGCACAAACCGTATGAGACTGGTCTACATTTCTATTCCAAGTGTTTCCTAAATATTTCAATATTTTCCCCAGCTAAATTTTACTTGTTTGGACATATTATCACTTTCTGATGCATGATAGGTCACTGAAGGGGAAAAATAGTGATGGCCAGATATTGGAATCTTTCCACCTCGGATATAGCTCGATGGTCGGTCTGACCATGTACCACAGACCATTTAATGGTCCGTGGTCTGCCCACCGCACCGGCGCGCCAGCACAGTCATGACAGTGGCCAAACCCGGCCGTACACATGACATTACGTACAGACATGACGGCAGGATATGCCATTGTAAACGTTAAACAATTAAAGTCGACGTTTTCCATCATAAAAATCTAACTGTAACCAGGCTTACCTTTCGCATAGACTTCTTTTTGGCGTCGGAGGTCGTCGACGAAAACCCACTACATCCGTCATGTGTCCGTGTCGCGTGAAGCGATGCAAGGTGTCCGCCATCTTGGATGCCGCGGTAAACAATTATGTCGTCTGCACTTCTATAATGTATGGTATATAGTGGGCGCATACTGCTGCTCGACACACCTGGGGATGTTGTTCGTTTATTTCTGAGTTCTTCGTTTATTTCTGAGTTGTTCGTTTATTTCTGAGTTCGTATATATTTCTAAGTTGATCGTTTATTTCTGAGTTGATCGTTTATTTCTGAGTTGATTGTTTTACTTCTGAGTTGATGGTTTATTTTTGAGTTGTTCGTTTATTTCTGAGTTGTTCGTTTATTTCTGAGTTGTACGTTTATTTTTAAGTTGTTCGTTTATTTCTGAGTTGTACGTTTATTTTTAAGTTTTCGTTTAGTTTTGAGTTGTTCGTTTATTTCTGAGTTGTTCGTTTATTTCTGAGTTATATTTGTTTATTTCTGAATTGTTTGTTTATTTCTGAATTGTTCGTTTATTTCTTAGTTGTTCGTTTATTTCTGAGTTATATTCGTTTATTTCTGTGTGTTTTCGTTTAATTTGTGGTTTTGTTTTATTTTTGTTTTTGTCTTTTTTGCCCTAATGGCCGCCCATACTGCACACTTGTACGTGCGTCTAAAACTTCGTGGTAAGCTTCGCGCTGTGTGAGGAGGGCACACGTACAGGATCGCTGCAAGCATTACGCTGTGCACACATTACTGGACCAAGCCCAGTCTAATGTGGCTTTCGCCAACCCGGGATTCCCGGGTTCGTATTCATGAGCCCCCTACTAAGATAATGGCTATTTAATCAGTTGACGACCATAAATATGTTCGCACATACTAATAAAACAGGTGGGAGTGCAGTGGTTTGTCCTTGATAAACAGTCAGGCTATCCCCAATGTATGTGCGTCTGTTGTCCAGAGCCAGCCTGCCTCCCATCAGAATTTGAATGACGAGTGATGAGCCAGTTAAGTACTGGAAAGCTACCTACATCTAAGAAAGCCACATTAGACTGGGCTTGGTCCAGTAATGAGAGTGGAATGGATTGGTTAGGAAAGAAGTAAACTACGCAATTTGCGGGAACGCAACAATATGTTTAATTTCCCAACCCAATCCTGTCAAACCTGACAGAGTGGACATTACACTTTGACGAAAACACCCAAACCCGTACATACTGTGCGGGGATCTCCCCGGGCCAAACCTAAGTTCGTTGGGACCAAGTATGACACCTATTAGAGTGTAGCTGATCTTCCCGAACGCAAGCTTTCCCAAGACGAGAGACCACTCAGAGCGACCTCAAGGCCTGGGGAGCAGGTCCGTTTTGGAGGAAATATACCGCCGATTATGATGATTGTGATTACCCACTGTTAATTGCACAATAAACCAACAACAAATACACATGGACAACAGGAATGTCGGCACCACAAATATAATCGTAATTTATTATACAATAATCAAGAAATAGGCAGTAGTGATTGAGTCGTAATGAGGTTGTTAATTATCAGGGTCACTTAATTACACTTGGGAGTTAACTGACAGCTCAACTAAGCAGCAACGCGCACAGCTTGAACAATGCGCCCAATGTAAACAATGCACTGCTAAGTCAACAATGTACACTAATGTAAACAATGCACGGCAAGTCAGCAACGTTCACTCAGTAAACAATGTACACTAAGTAAATAACACACGCCAATGTAAATAACACACGCCAATGTAAGCAATGCACGCCAATGTAAGTAATACACGCTGTCAGCCTTAACCTGATTTACGCCTTACCCATGCAAGCTAGCGTCAGCATCGTACCGTACATTCACTTGTACGGCTGAGCGTCAGCATCACACAGCGTAACTTCAGCACAGTCAGGGCCAGCGCCTTACACAGTGCGCGTCAGCATTACCCAAAACACAGAACGCGAGCAATACACGACCGTACCGTCCGCTGTCCACAGCACAACTCTCTTCGCGCGATCACGTGAATAGCCCTCACGTGAACATGCATACGCCGCACAAACACAAATGCATGCACTAAACTTATGGGCCTTAGGCAACCAATATCGTACGCGCATTCAGCCACTGGGCTATTATGCTCCGCCCAGTCACCAAAACACAGTGAATTTACGTTAGTGCAATAGGGATGACGTTGTAAATAAACTAGCTATAAGTCCCTACACTTTCCGCTACAATACTTACGGGCATTGTCAGTTTATAAGAAAGAGCGTCGCTGAATGGGGTGATGAGCCACCATTTTCCTTATCCTATCTTCGATCTCGTGCGCACGGGACCGTAAAGCATTTTTTTAAAGTTTTTCTTTTGTACCCCCCCCCCCCCCCGCCAAAAAAACCACTTACTTTGACCAGAAAGTAATAATAATAGATTTCAGGGACTTTTTCAAAGAAAAGCGGGACAAATAACTGATTATTTGGGGACTGGACCATATAGTTTGGGGAGGTCAGGTACCGAGTTGGTGAGGTGCCGTGTTGGAAGTCGGGAGAAGGAGGCAAAATTAGGGTGCCGAGTTGACATTCACACGCCGGAGGAGACCTTCGCTCGTCCGGCGGGCGGCGCGGGGGGTGGGTACGAGCGAAAGTGAGACCGTGACACCAGCTGCGCCCGTACTGCGCATGCGTTGTGTCGTAGCAACATTCAGGGTGACCGTTTTAGCCGAATTTCGGCTAAATTTGACAGAATTTTGTTAACAAAACAAGTTTGTCAGAAAATTTGACAGAATGGATTTTTTCGGCAGATTTCTGGCAGAATTCTCCAAAAAAATGTTTTTTAACAGGAAAAAAAATAGCAAATTTGAAAAAAAAAGGTACATTTTGTTTAAAAAAGGAAAATGTTGCCAATCTATTCAAGCAAACCCTTCCATAAATGCCATAATGGGACATGCAGGTTGCCTGCTGCTGAGGTTCACTTGGAACCAGATTTTGCCTGAAATTTACGCAACTTCATGACATCTTTATGTGACTACAAATTGTTTACAATGTAATTTGATCCTTAATTAAGGCAATACTACACATCTGCATGTGATTTTAAGTGTTTATAGTGTATTTCGAGTGATTCTGGGGAATTTGGCAGATTTTTTATTAATCTGACAGATTTTTGAAGTGCATTTAGCAGAATTTGGGCATGACCTTACGGTCACCCTGGCAACATTTTTCAGCATTATTATATCATGACATGCAAGATGGCGGCCTGCAGTGCTCGTGTTCAGGAAATGCAAGTTTGAATCATGTTTCTGGAGATGTTTTCATAGCCACAGGTATATTATTGACCATCGTTTTTTTGGTGGATTGAGAGGTTTAGGACCCCGTTCCCAAAAGAGAACGAAAATCCACTAGGTCACTGCGCTGGACAGCACTAGCTAGGGCCTAGCTCTAGTGACTGTAGCCCGACTGCGTCTGGCCGTACTGTACTATCGCAAGCTCTGTAGTACGGCCAGACGCCCGATGCTTCCACAGAGACTGAATTTTGTTGGCCGCCGATGTAGCGATTTTGCTACATCTTTCGATCGCAATTATCTTTTCATCCAGGACACAAATTTCCAAAGTTAAGGTTCGTAGTCGTAGAGCAACTCATATCTTTTCGAAAAAACGTTGTTTGGTCTCTCAATATTTTCATCCATCTGGCCACAAGACGAATTTCAGTCATCAGATTCACAAATATCGTCCCCCATGCGATCCCCCATGCGATTTCAAAATGGCGGCCGCGCTGTAATGAATGCAATAT
>NW_024037052.1:8100670-8328596 GCF_015706575.1 Patiria miniata | reverse complement strand
CCCCCCCCCCCCCCCCCCCCCCCCCCCCCCCCCCCCCCCCCCCCCCCCCCCCCCCCCCACTGAAAAATCCTGGCTACGCCACTGCCCCCACGCCCCCTCCTCCCGTGGCTACGCCACTGAGTAATTCGTACTTGCGCTTTATTAATTCGTACGTACGAATTAGTAATTCGTACGTACGAATTAGTATTTCGTACGTACGAATTAGTATTTCGTACGTACGAATTAGTTTTATTTTTAACCATGTCCTATCTACACTTCCATATTAGCCAGCATTAACTAGGCAACGGCGGTGCTCGACAAAACCCTGCAATTCATACATTATTATATTTCAAACATGTGGAGAGAGTACACGCGCGCGCGCGTAGGTAAAAGGTTACAGGATTGTAGGGCGCCGCTACGCGGCGCTTACAATCCTATAACCGTGATTCAAGTCGCCTGAAAAATGGGTACCCTGTACTATTGTGTAAATAAAATATTCGCTGCCGGTGCCGGTGTAGCATAAGTTTATGTTTTATGAAATACGGACTCATTGATGGTATTGCGCACGCTCATGCATAGATAATTAGGAGGGGACCGGTCACGTGAGAGGGTTTAACCAATAAAAGGAAAAAGAGTCCAATTTCTATACAGTCCGATTTTCATATGACACCGGTCCCACACATCACCATGCACTGACGTGACAGCGGCCTACTTCACCTAATTACTCTGCGTGCGGAGTTTTCGAAGTGGATGTGAACAATGGACAACATTCCCCCTTTTCACATTAATTCACTTCTTTTGACTGATTTGGGTGTTTTGTTCCCGACTCGCCATTAAAGAAACGCCAGACCGTGTCGTCCAAGCCATCCTATGCGAGCTGCAACGCACGCCGAGCATATCGAGTTTGTTATCGCGGTATTTGTACATGGTGGTATACGCATGTCGTTCCTGCCGGCGTCATGCAAGCCAGAACAAGATACAGTGTTGTGTTAGTCAGTTCTGTCGTATTGTTTCTAGTTTATCGACAGTGGCTTCAGGGAAGTGTGCCCGGCCATGGCCAAAACCTCAATGAGAATATAAAATTACAGTATGATCACTTACACACCTATGTCACATGGACTGAAAGAGACAGTTCCGAATATGAATACGACCTCCATGCTTCTCCAAAGCAGAGACGTCAATCTAGGACAAATCTGTACAAGAATCGCAAATGCCGCATGGACACATGCTTTGACCAAGCAAAATGTAGCGATACTTTCAAGGTGTACGTTTATCCAGTCATGGGAAAATAAGTGAGAGCTATTCAAAGATCCTGACATCTATTCGGAATTCTAGGTATTTTACATCAAACCCAGATGAAGCTTGTGTTTTTGTACCATCCATAGACACGCTTGATAGAGATATACTTAGCCATGAATATGTGACTGATGCTCAGTCGAAATTGACTAAGCTACCGTACTGGAATGGAGGCAGGAATCATCTGATTTTCAATCTGTATTCAGGCACTTGGCCCGAGTATTCAGAGGATCTTGGTTTTGATATAGAGCAGGCAATTTTAGCCAAAGCAAGTTTCACCAAGCAAAGCTTTCGTCCAGGATTGACATTTCTTTGCCATTGTTTGGAAAATCTCATCCACAGAAAGGAGGACCCCGCGGTGATCTCCAAACAAATAACTTTCCAGTGATAAGGAAGTTCTTACTGGCATTTAAAGGGAAACGATATCTTAGCGGCATAGGGTCTGACACAAGAAATGCCCTATACCATCTTCACAATGGCTACGACATAATTTTGTTAACAACATGCAGACATGGAAAAGACTGGCAGAAAATTAAAGATGTGAGATGTGATCGTGATAATGCCGAGTATGAAAAGTAAGTATCATTGAAAGTCGGCTTTCATGGCAGTCTAGCCCTATTTTATAGCAACTCGCTGAAGTAGACTCTGTGCTGAAGGCCACACAAATGTGAGCACAAAAAGTTGGCAATCAATGGTATTTGTTTCATGGAGTGCATTCGGACTCATACTCGACAAGAGGGTTCACTTACCAAAGCGTCCAAATTTTTCACCAAAACTACCTTCTGGTGAAATTTGTCTCTTAATTTGCCAACAAAAGTGGAAATTCATGCGTCGATCAAGGTTCACATGGAGGCCAAAACAAAACTAGTATAGTTCCCCAACCATCAATCTTTTGGTCAGGGAACCAGACTATAGTAAAACAGCATTTCCAGTCTACGGCTGCAACACGTGGCTGCGTATTCGCATTGTGCGAAAAAATGCCATTGATTACCAACTTCATGCTAACATTTGTATGGCCTTAACCACAGAGTCTACTCCAGTGCATAAGCCTTATCGCAAATAGCATTGACCGCATACGCCGCATGGCTGAACACGGCAGCAACTGCGTGAGCATTTGAACACGGTGTTGGTGCATGTTTTTTTTTGCCCCTTCTCCTGCCCATAATGCTTTGTGCAGCAGTGTATTTTGCTATTTGCAATAAGGCTTATGCACTTTGTCAATTGTAAGACGCACCCTCGGACCCCCAGGGCATGTGCGTCATGTCTCTAAATTGGTCAGTCAAATCGCAACGAAGGGGGTGCGTCAAGTACGAATTTGATGTAACGCAAACACATCGTGAGATGCGTAGGGGTGCGTCATGCATGTGTCACTATGCAATTGCAACGTATCAGCCGGCAACATTTTATAGGCCCATTTTTGGCGAGCTGCGAAGCAGATGCGAGCCTATGTAATACCAATTTCCGTCCGTCTGTCCGGGCGTCCATCCGTCCGTTCTGACCAGGGACCACTTGTGGGGTACCCGTCCTTTGTTCGAGGTACCCCACAAATAAAATCTTTAGAAAAAAGGGTACCCCGCAACGAAATCTTTAGAAATAGGGACAATGGGACAACAATGGAGGTACCCCGGAAGTCCATCTGGCTGGAATGTCCGTCTGCGTTCAGATAAAAATGTTGAAGTTTTTGGTTCTAGTTAACTTGGGGAAAAAATTAAATGCAGTTGTCATGTATGATCTCTATAACTTCAGTTAGGTTCATATCATTGCAGTAAATTTTATGATTTTATTGAGGAACTTTAATTCAAGGAAATGTTAAAGTTTTTAATTGTTACATACGTGTACATGTATACTGGTATAACATGTACGTGCGTGTATACCAGTATAACATGTACACTATGTATTTTGGGGATGTGCATGAGCTTCTGGTTTGATCTTTTAGTTTATGGGGTTGGAGTAGGGATGGGGTAGGGGAGGTTTGGGGTGGGTGGGTTGGGGGATAGGGTTGGAGTTAGGGTTTGGGTGAGTAGGATGAGTAGGGTAGGATGCGGGAGAGAGGGTTGGAATACTGGGTTTGGGTGCGGTGGGGATTTGTAGGGGTGGGGTGGGGACAGGTAGGGAGAGACAGGTAGGGAGAGGATGGGCATGGATGTAGGGGTTGGGTTAGGAGGGGGTTGGGCAGGGGCGGGATATAGGATTGGAGTAGGGTTGGGTTGGGGATGTGTAGGGATGGGTTGTTGTAGGGGTTGGATAAGGGGAGGGGGCAGTATATAGGGATCAGAGTTGGGGTTGCATGGGGTCAGGTGGGGATGTATGGGTGGGGGAATGGGGTGGGTGGGATATTGGAATTCGAGTAAGGGTTAGGGTGGGGATGTGTAGGGTGGGTAAGGACAGATAGGGGAAGATAGGGTAGGTGTAGGTGGGTGTTTGGGGTTGGGGAGGGTACGGGTCAGGGGAGGGGGAAGGAGATAGGGATTGGAGTTTTGGTGGGGTTGGGATGTGTAGGTGATAGGGTGGGTATGGTTAGGGGAGGATGGAATCAGGGTTCTAGCCAGGATGAATTTAAAGGATAGGGGCATGTGACGAATGGATCTTGCGAGCGCGGAAGCCCTTACGGCGTGGGGTTCGGGGCCCGCTCAAGGGCCCCAGAAAATGTTGACATTCTAGATGCTCTGTGGTGCAATCTAAGGCCATTTGGAAGCATATTTTATGATCGGAAAAAGAGCAAAAACCCCAACACTGTAACAGCAAGTATGCTGCAGAAAGTGGGCCTGGATTTTATTTTAAAACAAAATTATTTCAGTTACAAGTAATGCAACACGGTAGTCAGCATTAGATGTCTTTCAAAAAAGCACTCATTAAGCCAAATAAAAAAAGTCTCCGATTTCTGGTATGGAGCTTGTCCAAAAAGTGGTGCGGCGACGCGGCTTTTTTTTTTTAACCTGACTTTTTTGCTTCAAATGTCGACTGATGACTGCAGATGGTGCCCAACTAAACTTAGTGCAAATATATGGGAGTCCAGAGAGGCCACATAAAGCTTATTCTCGATCATAACCCGATCTAAAAACACGTTAAAATTGTGCAGCAGCAGGATTCCAGTCAAACCAGTGAGTTTGGCGGTTTTGAGACATCATCTTTCATTGAAAAAAAAAACTTTTTCATTTTGCCGATGCGCATGGCTACGGCGACGCGCGCGCATACCAGAAACCGGAGACTTTTTTTTTTTGGCCTTACGCCTAGTTTACCTTTTAATGAAATCTTTGCCATTATAGTCAAACCCAAGAACTGTTTATAAACAAGATCCTTTTTCATAAAGAAAAATGTACATGTAGGTCTCAAGTTTTCATTGTTTTCATTACTGAGGCCAAACCAAAAAAATGGTGTGTTGACGGTAACGGCCTGAAAAATATCCAGGTAGGTAGGTAGGGAAATAATTTTATTTTGTAATTTTTTTTTCCATTTCAGTTCTGCATGCCCATGCGTGTTCTTTCGCAAAAAAATTGTATAAAACCACTATTCAAGCATTGAAGATATTCAATCGAAACATTTCAATCCAAATTAATTTGTATCGTTGGCCAGGGTTTCTCCCAGGATTTTTTCAAACATGTGGGGGAAGATTTGCTGTGATTCAACAACCCGAAAATGTTTAAACTTTAGAAGCTCTCTGGTGCATTTTAGAGCAAATCTGGGGGTCTTTACCTTAAGATTTGTCCTTGAAATTCAGAGGAGATCTTGTAGGTCACTAATATTTTTGTAATTAAAGAAAAAAAAATCAAAATTGTTAACTTAAAAAATTAACATTTCACAACCTGTGTTTCATTGCTTCCTAACTAGAAAAGTATGAAGTATTTGAAACTTACATGTAAGTTTCAAATTAAGAAAGGTGGAGAAAAAAAACAACTTTTGCTTCCGATTACATGCCTTTCAAAATAGCGTCAGTAGGTCGGAAAATTATTTCGCCAATTTCGCCTATTTTCATTTGCGCCACGAAAGTTATCAAGACTGGCTATCAAAAGTGATTAAAACTTGCCTCACCTAATTAAAAATATATTGAGGTCGGTGATTCCACTTTATGCTTAACATACATCACGGCCGCTGGCACCACTAAAATTCCGCCTGGCTGGCCGAACATCGCGCCGTGCTCACGGCCCACGTGGCCGAAAATCTTGCACTACTGCAGAAACACGCTACGATGTTTCGACACAAGTTTGAGCTTTGCAATCTCGTCATTTTAATGGAAAACACATACACAGAAAGTAAAGATCACGTTCTGTGAATTAATTCGCAGAAATTCTCTTTCTCCAGCGAAGTTTGTTTGGTAATATTTTTACGATCCAACTTCGGCCCACTACATTATCATGCTGTGTGATACGAAGTATGGACCGGAGAGAGGCAGTAGTCACTGGTTCCGGTCCTTCATCAAAGCATTGATTCCGTTAACTGGCGAAGGGAACCAGTGTACCATGCTGTATGTTAGCTTGGTGCTGCTGGTGGTCGGCAGAACACATCATCGTGTGCATTTTGATCACACATGCATCGGAAAAACAGGATTTTGGTCAAGATTATGAAATAATGGTGTATGTAACGATCAAATTGTGCATTTTAATGGCGTGTATGATCATTATATTGTGCGTATCAGGGGCTAAAAAATGTGATCGGCATTTTTTTGTCGGCGTATCGGGCCGGCCGCAATTCCAGCGTATCGGGCCGATACGCAGTACGCACGTTTGTACGTGGGATGAACCATGCCGTCCGTCGGCCAGCCAGACGTACCCCGATGCGTTTGTGCAAAAATAATCGTACTTCGTAGTTTGAGAATTCAAGTTTTGAGATCGTCGCGATTTTCGCACGTTTTAACATGGGTATGTTTGTGTCAAATCATGGTCAGATTCAAGTGTGGAAAATGTTTTTTGTTCGTGGCAAATAATTAAAAGTACTTGAAATGTTTGAAATTTGTCAATTATCAACCTTCAAAATGGCAATAAAAAGTTTGAGGTCGGCAATTTGGCCGAAAAAATTCCAGGTCGGTTACCGTAAACACACCATTTTTTTTGTTTGGCCTGATAATGATAAAAGGTACCTTTTACAGGAAAATTGCAAAAAGTGGTGGAAACATGAAGAAACACAATTTAAAGCGCGACTAAGATGATCACCATTGGCGAGAAATATTAACATTGACGTCTTGACGATGAGAAATAAACACCGGGAATTTCTGCCGGCAAGTTAGCGCATGGCCAGGCATCAGCCTGTCATGCCTGTGCCGGCGAATGACAACATTTTCCCGCAGCACTTGAGAGCGTATGCATCCCACCATGTGGCGTCTGACAGGAGCGCTACAAATCTTGCTTTGTGGCAACAGATGCTGATTTGTTTAGTCCTAAGAATAAATAAGTCCTTTTTTTATAACAAATCTTATCAAATTGTTGTGATTAAAACGAGTAGTAACGTCAAAACATCAAATATACGATCGTACTTTCTTAAAAAAACCCAGCATGATGCACGGGCGAATCCATTAATTTCGTAAGGGGTGATTTAGTGCCAGTTTTGCGTTTTACGTCGTTTCTTGAATACATTTCCAGAAAAAAAATATATTGTGACATAGAACAACTGATTGTCGTATACAGAAATGTTTCAGACTCTATAAAAAGTACTAGTTTTCTTTTCTTCTATGGAAATATTGATAATTATTGTTCCCAAGACAATACACCCCTTTATTACCAAAAAATGGTTTGGTCCGATCATACAGCGTGCGTGTTGCATGCATGACCGGGGCACGCATGCAATCACATCGGATTCCAACGAAAGAGTTCGCTCACACACGACCCGCCGGCCGGCCAGCGCGGCAGTGTATACCACCAGCGCTTGGTAGCGAACCTCGGTATCTTTTCGTGGGACGTGCTTCTACTGTTCGTTTAAAAAAATGATTTGCCTCGGGTAACAATTGATAAGTCGTTTCAGCAACAGATCTTATTTTATACCTGTATACACAAGTAGTGAGAAAACCTTGGGTAGTTTTTTTTTTGTCACGGAAAATGTGAAGCGTATCAATAGCATATCGGTTAACTTCAAGCGTATCGGATTTTTTCGAAGCGTATCGGCCCGATATCCTATTGTATGCCTGGCTAGAAGCCTGGGGGGGGGGCGGGGGCGGGGAGGGGACTGGGCAAGCAATCAATAAGCACACTAGCGGCGATTGCTTGGAAAGTGTACTGAAGTTGTTCAATAATGGAGTCCAGCTTTAAGTTTTTTGCCTTGTAAAACTAATTAGCATTTTATTTATATTCTTAAATGTAAATATATCATAATTTCCTTGGGGTATCCCGTTGTTAACGTCAAAAGAATGATTATGATCCCTTCAATTGTTCAATTTGAAGCAAGGAAATTAATGCTCGCGCAAGTTTAAACTTCTGCGGTTTAAACTTGCACAGGAGACTCACATTGCGCTCAACATGTAGCCTAAAGGTAGGCTAAACAGTTAGGCTAAACAGTAACTGCAGTACATCAACAATTGCAGGACGGGAAAATGCTGGGAAGTGCCTCTCATTTTTAAACTTATTACGATGCCACCCTGAACTATTGTAAAAATGAAGGAAACAATCGGTTAAAGATCATGTGTAAATCTCATCAAGTTTCTATTTGTAGTTTTTCCACAACCTTTTCAGGAAGTCCAGCGCCACATTAAAAATGTACGTGGATTGGAAATATGTGCATTAGGGCTCACGTGAAACATGATGTGGGAGACCTTGCTTGCAAATTGACCTGTCATTTTTAAACCCAATGCGATGTCCCACTGATTCTTTGACTTCCACTAGAGAAGGATTATACAATGTAGGTTACGACCATTTGAAAATTT
Organism: Patiria miniata; assembly: GCF_015706575.1. Taxonomy (NCBI): domain Eukaryota; kingdom Metazoa; phylum Echinodermata; class Asteroidea; order Valvatida; family Asterinidae; genus Patiria; species Patiria miniata. The sequence goes on along the minus strand of NW_024037052.1, from coordinate 8,320,474 downwards.
CATTTAAACTTTGTATGCAAATTTTCAAAAAAGGACAGTTGTTGTTAAATCTGCAAACTTGATTTCTCCTAAATGTATGTAATTTTAATGTGTTTTTCTGTAGGTTTTAACATTCATATGCCATCAAATATAATTTCCCAAATTCAAGTCATTTCACATAATACAGTACATCATGGATAGGATTGGTTTAAACATGGAATGGCTTATTTACATGTATTGTACTCAAACTTTAAATGTGGACACTTTTTTGACTTTCCCCTTGAAAATTTCAAGTTTTGTTTAACATGAAGTTGTTACATGTCTCCTCTTAACAGGCATGACTATCAGATTTTGCTGCACAATTCTACTTTCTGTCTTGTGCCAAGAGGACGTCGCCTCGGGTCTTTTCGGTTCTTGGAATCTTTACAGGCAGCTTGTATTCCTGTCATACTTAGCAATGGATGGGAGCTTCCATTCTCTGAGGTCATTGACTGGAAAAAGACATCTATAGAAGGAGATGAGAGATTATTGTTACAGGTGAGTGGAATCTTAGAAGGTAAGATTTTATTTTGTCATTGTCATTAAGACTCACGCTATGTTTTCTGCAATAGTGTTTGCTCCACCATCGTCCAACCATTGTTCTAATGGAAATGAGTTCCATGACAGTATACAGCTCTGTCTGCACTCAAGTGTGTCTTTGTTTTCTGTGGTTTGGGTTGCTTGTATGTTTTTCCTCACCCTCTCTCAGATTTATTATACACTATATTGTGAAATATACTGAAGATATTTCTGGAATATAGCTACCAAGAGATCCAAAAGCAATATCCACCAGCTTTGGGTGCCCTTCCAGAGGCAGAGACAGAATATTGACTTTTCAGAGAGCTCGCAGGTTCTAACCTCTGGACCCCCAAGAAAAGAGAGCAAGCAGGAATAAGGGTCACCATGACCTGTTTCTTAGTCTTTGGCAACAGAGCGGGTGTAGCGTGAATATCCGACTCCATCAATCATGGACTCATTGGTAGTATTGCGCATGCGTAAGTATCATAAATAGGAGAGTGACTGGTCACGTGCGAGGGAGTGACCAATAATAGGGTAAAGGAGTCTGATTTTCACAGGAGTCGGATTTTGTATGACACCAGTATCACCGGCTCCTCCACGTCGGCAGTCTACGAGAAATGATATCCATGCCTCCCGTTGTGCTACTCAAGCCTACAACTCACCATGGGTTGGGCAGCACATGCCTACAGCATGAACAACGATGCAAAACATGGTGGATATGTGGAACAGTCAACACACTGCATTCCACCCAAAACAGCAGCCTTTGTGTTAACCCATTGTTCTTTGGCCGACGTGCACAACAGTGCATCGTCATGTGGCACCTGTGTTCAACGCCAACCGGCGAGGTCACGCATGGAGATAAAGAATCAGTGGTGATGAAACCTCATCGACAACACAGCCTGACAGTAACCCTTCCGTAATCCTCACAACAAGAAACTTGGTCAGCAGTATCTGACAAGACTTTGTCATGGTGGAAGGAGTTACGCACCAGCTAATTGTCGCATTCATTGTTCATAAGAGAATTGCAACCATACCTTGTGCCCACATCACAGGAACATTTTTCCATGCACCAGAGCAGCGGCGGCGGAACGGGTTTGAAACTGGGGGGGCATCACCAAAAAGGGGCACTTGCTCAGCATTTTTTTTTGGGGGGGGGGCACATCCGTGCTGAAAGGTCGACACGTACTTTTCACCGGACACTTGGCCTCTGTAAAATCAAATAGTTGGGGGGGGGGGGGGGGTACGATCTTCCACATAGGGGCGCTATCTATGCATTATGTGCCCATTTTCGGGCATATTGTATGGGTTTGGGGGCTTGGTTTTCATATTCCCGTTTAATATCAAAACTATCTATACCATTATGGGAAATGGTTACTTCTAAGAAATAGTAAGATACTTTAAGGGCTTTTTTTTTCTCGAGGGGCACTTTTATGCACGAGGGGGCACATTTATGGCCGCAAAAGGGGCACTTGGGAAAATGGGGGGCCCAGCCCCCGGTTCCGCCGCCCCTGCACCAGAGTTACCACCCAGGTAAAATCGGCCTTTAATTAAAGCAGTTGCGGCGGAACGGGTTTGAAACGGGGGGGGGGGGGGGGGGGGGGGATCACCAAAAAGTGGCACTTGCAAACCCGTGCTGAAATGTCGTCACGTTTTTTTCACCGGACACTTGGCCTCCGTAAAACATAGGGGGCGCTCTTCAAAACCAATGATTATATGCTAAATATGCATTATGTGCCCATTTTCGGGGCGTATTGTATGGGTTTTGGGACTTGGTTTTCATATCCTTGTTTATATCAAAAATATCTAACATTAGTGGGAAATGGTTACTTCTAAGAAATAGTAAGATACTTAAGGGCATTTTTGTTTCATTTCGAGGGGGCACTTTAATGCTCGAGGGGCAATTATGGCCGCAAAAGGGGCACTTGGGAAAATTGGGGGTGGGGCAAACACCCCCGCAGCCTCCGGTTCCTCCGCCCCTGAATTAAAGACATGAGTTCGTCGTTGGTGTGCCAGGATGATCTACTCTGGGAATCTCACAATCATGAACCATGCTCGGCGATGCCTCTTGTACAGCTGTTCAACGCTTTGACCGACCTGTCCGCACCCGGAAAAACAAGTCTTTGGTCTTCGCACTCCCTAGCATGATTTACATGTACTTGGAACCGTATCCTGCAAATTCCAACACCATATGGGAACTGCAACACATATTTCTGACTTGATTCTGGAGGTTTGCCAACCCAATGTAAAAGACTGCCACGTACGCCATCCTGACAGATTCTAACAAAATATTCTGTTGGGTTTTAGGTTGAGTTCTGAAAGGGTTGAAGACATACATGTGTAAGGTCACAATACTGGCTAACTTTCATGATGCATAAAATGAACTTTAATTTCTCAGATGATGTAACCATTTTCAAGCAGTGTTTTCTTGAGATTATAGTTGTACATGTATTTGAGAGATTAAAAAAGTCAAATAAATTAGTGTGAGTGCGAGTTTATCATTTTTATTCACGTTGAAGAGTAAAGTTTAGTTCCAAAATGGCGCCCAAAAATGGGACATTGCTTGAACAAAATTTCATCAACTCAAATACTTTACCTATAACACACGTATTTTATCATAATGGTCATATTATTTGAGTAAAGTAATGAAGTAATATTTTGGCCCTTTACCCAAAAAAATAAAATAAATTCACGCTCCAAAAATGGCAGCTGAACCTGCGTTAACGTTCGTTTCACATTGTGTCCACCACATCATACGATGATAAAAAGGGCTAGAATCATCATTTACAAGCCTCATCCTTACCTGTATAAGCCACTTTTATTCGAAATACGCTCAATAAACATTGTGTAAAATGTCTGTAAGATCCCAATTACCCTTGAGGATAAGAAAACATCAACACATCGATTGCTATAATTTTCGTGTCCACTTTATAACTAACGTAAAACGTACCCATGTTTTAACTGGTGATCAACGCAGTCTGAACTGTGGTCATACACGTGAAATGGTACCCTGTGTGAATGACCTAAAGGTCAATTGTTGTAGGCTCGGTCACTTCTTTTCCGATATACAACTATTTTAAGCATCGCGTCCACCCCCGCCGCTTTCGCGCCACTTTGTAACGAACAGAGAAATTCATCGTCGATGACAGCTTTCCTTCTAACAATCAAGAGAAATATCAGGGAAAGAGCAGCCAAAAGGTTTGTATCAACTTAAATAGATTTTATTTTCTGTATTTTTTTGTGAGAAGAGTTCAGATGGCATTGTAAAAGGGAAGATTTTAATGGATAATCAATGGGTGATTTGTGGGCTTAGTAGCGGACCGTTGTTTGGATTCGTGTCCATCTTTAACGAATGGAAGAAAAAAATAATAAACATCTGAAGTCCCTCTTGAAATTGCAAAACGTCAAATAATTTACACTTTTTTAAGTTAAAGTCCATCAAAAAAATGAAAAAACTTCAAGAATAGCCTTGCCGATTTTTCGTAATCATCAGTGTTTCACGTTAGTTACACACCGTGATATTTTACAAATTATTTAGCGTCCGCAGTCACGAACGTAAGAAACACTTGAAAATTGTGTAAAATATACAAAAATCAGCAAAGAACCCCTTGAGGAACCCCTTGGGGCCCTGTTAGTGTTTTTTTTTTTTAAGTTTCTCAAAAGAAAAAGCTAGGCCTACTGTTGTAGGCCAAACATGCTGATGTTGGCACACATGTATTTTGAAGGCAAGGAGACATTCTCGCCATGGCGCCATAATTAGTCAGAACCCCCGTGACATGTCTTTTTGTGTTTACTTTTTGTTTTGTTTTTCATATTAGTGTTTTACCTCTTTCTTTTTGTTTGGTTGTATTTTTTACTGTGTTTTTTTCATTTCTTAAATTTTGTTTGTAATTGACAGTGACACCTTTTATCCAAACTGTACAAAAATAGAATGGGCAATAGCAACTTTTTAATTGGTGGATTTTATGGGTTGAATACATCTTGAATTTCTACTTTGGTTTCTTTGGTAATGTATACAACAGGTACAGAGTACAAAATGACTGATGCACCTCGCTATAATCTTCGAGTGAAGAGGAAGTTGGACGAACAGCTTGAGATAGCGGTGGAGGAACCTCCAAAAAAAAAGGAAGTCTCGTGCAGAATACCAGAGAGAGTACTGACAGCGTATCAAACAGAACCATAAACTCTATGAATTGCATCGAGCATCTGAAAACTTGAGGGTCAAAGAGTATCTTTCAAATTTAACAGAGGAGAAAAAAGCCCAATTTCGTGTCCAAAAGTTTCGTCAGAGAAATGCAGCAGAGCCAAGTGCAAGTAAAGCCAAGAAGGCAGCAGCACCCAAAACTTGTCTTGCAAAGGAAGCACAGAGAAGCAAATGGAGAAGACAGAAACAGAATCAAAGAGTAAAGCAAACAGCACAGGCAAAACAGAGGACCAATGAAAAACGCAGGGCAAAGTATGCCGAAAAGAAGGAAAGGACATCCTCCATCAAAAGAACACCACCATTAACACACTCATCAGAGGCACGGCAGCCATCAATCTCTAGTGGTAGTTTTCGCAAGGCTGTGTACCGTGCCAAGCAAGCAATGCCAAAAAACAGTAGACAGTATGCAGAAGTGTTGACAAGACTGATTCACAAAGCAACTCCAAAGAAAAAACAGCAACTAAAAGAGAAGGGAATTAATGCTTGTCCAAAGTCAAGAAGATTTCTGCAGTTCGCCAAAGAGTCGTGTGGGAACATCAAAGACACAGTGTTGGGTATCAACAAACAAAGGAGCACGTCGACCTTGCACAGGAAACGGGTATTAGCAGCGGCCCTGTCCGTGAAGCGGAAATACATGTACAGCCATGGATACAAGCGGCATCTGAGAAAACATCTTGGATTTGGATACTCTCTAACCAAACGTGCTGCTAGGGTCGATGATGTCCGTCAATTGGATACAAGGAAAAGGAGGAGTGATGCGCTCCCAACAGGTGTAGTCGATAGGGTCATTGAGTTTTATGGAAGAGGAGACATCTCAAGAGATCTGCCTGATGCACGGAGTGCAAAGAAAGATGGTGGAAGTGTTAAGAGTAGGAAGGTTATGGATATAACGTTGCGAAGTGCGTATGACAAGTTCAACAGAGAAAACCCAGACATATCCATCGGGAAAACCAAGTTTAAGCAGCTAAGACCCAATCATATTCTGACGATGGTAAACAACAAACTTCCACAATGTCTTTGTGAACGCTGCACTAATATCGAGTTTAAAATTCAGGCCATCACAAGATACATGGCAGTGCACAAGCTGGGACAGTGTGCCTTCAAAGACAAATATGACATTTCCAGACTAACACTATGCCCAAAGGTTGATGGTCAAGAGTACAAGAAGAAGTGCTTAGACAGAGAGTGTGAAAAATGCGGAGTCCACCTAGTCAATTGCAAGCCTCAAGGAGATTACACAGAGAGTTCATGAAGACATCAGTTGGTCTTGATGGGAAAGTAAAGAGTTTCCTTACAAGGGAAGCACCATAAAGCGAATGGTCAAAGAAAGAAAAACGGCAACCATCCAAACTATGCTAGATGAGCTAGAAATGGAAATGGTACCATTCTCCAGGCACCTGTTTAACGCCAGTTGGCAGTGGCAACAATACGACATCATTTCCAAGAACGTCCCACCTAACTGGGTGGTGTTTTGCATGGACTTTGGGGAGAACTATTCGTGCAAATCACAAGATGAGGCCCAGGGGGCTCACTGGTCTAATGTTCAGGCAACAATACACCCAGTTGTAGCATCATACAGATGTACTGAAGAAGGCTGCACAAGAACTGTCACAGACTCGATGATGTTCATTAGCAATGACACAAAGCACTGCAACCACGGTGTGCAGCATTTCAGTAAGACGGCTATTAAGCAGCTTCAGGAAAAAGGCGTCAAAGTTGAAAAACTTGTTCACTTCACAGATGGTGCATCATCACAGTACAAAAGCAAAATTAACTTCAGCGATGTATCACTTTCCATCTCTTATTTTGGTTTTCAAACCGAAAAACATTACTTTGGAAGCAGACATGGCAAGGGTCCATGTGACCGTGAGATTGGAGTGCTGAAGAAGCAGGCCAATATAAATGTAGCTGCACGACAGGCCGAGATAGCCAATGCATTTGACCTGTACAACTTTGGAAAGGAAAACTTGACACGACCAAGCATACCTGGCGAGCATGTCCATGAAAAGAGGAGCTTTATATTTGTGCAAGAGGGCAAAATTAATCGTAACAGACCAGACCATACAGATGTAGAAACACTCAAAGGAACACAACGGCTACACTGTGTAACGGGTACAGACAAGCCCTATGTTGTTGCATACAGGGAGCGAAGCTACTTTTGCCACACCTGCATGACAAGAATCGGGAAATGCAGCAATGAGGATATAACTGGCACATGGAACATTTCAAACTTGAAGGGAGTGAAAGGGAAGACCAGAACAGATGACCTTGCTGCCAATATTAACAGGTAAACTGTCTGTAAAATCCTTATTCCTAGCGGGTGAAACTTTAGCAGCACTGTCTTCAAGCCAGGCTTATGTTGCCCATAGCCCAGGGGTTCTACAAGAACAAGTCACTGCGGAGTGTATTTCAAATATTCTTGCTCATTCTTGATTTTTTTTCCTTCATCTTACTCAGAAGTCGGAACAGGAAGAAAGATGCAGTGGTTGGATCAGATGATGTGGACCTTCCTGAAAATGCCAGCAGGTAATGCAATTGTCTGTGGAAATCTTGTTTCCTAGTGGAAGATACTTTGGCAGAACATTATTTATTCCCATACTTACCTGTATGTAGCCAAAAGCTTTTCAGCAAGAACATATCACCGACAAGTACATTCCAAATATTCTTGCTTGTATTTTATTCCTTTCAGTTTCAGCAGTCAGAACGCGACAAAGGACATGACTGAATCGGATGATGTGGCCCTTCCTAACAACCCCAGCAGGTAATGCAATCTGTGGAAATGTTGATTCCTAGTAGGAAAACTTAGGCAGCACATTTATTTAACCCATGCTGATGTGGCCCCGGGCTCTTCTACAAATCAAGCCATTTCCGATTATATTCCATAAAAAGTTCTATTTAAATTTTCTTTTTCTTTTATCTTATTTCAGAAGCCAGAACGGAGAAAAAGATAGTGGTTGGATCCGATGATGTGGACCTTCCTGAAAATGCCAGCAGGTAATGCAATAGACCCCTGTACTGATGACACCAAGGTTTGTTTACGAGTGCTTTTCTGTGGGACACGGAGTCCGCTGTCGCAGGTTCCTACCATACTGAAGCGCACACATAAACAAATGGAAATTTTGTTTTCTAGAGAAAGAGACTTCGGCAGAACATCATTTAATCCAGGCTTATGTCTATATGATTCACATGTCCTTGTGAAAGAAGCTTTAGTAGTAATTAAGTCAAGGATTATTCAATTTCAACCATGCCTGTTGTCATTTCTTTAATTTCAGGACCCAACAAGAACCTGTCAATCGCCAGCTCACCGCAGGGGATATAGTTATAGTCGCATTTGAGCAGGCATGGTATCCAGGTGCCATCAAGCACATCATTAGTGATGAACTGGCAGTTACATGTATATACTGCATGGATCGTCCAAATAAAAATAAGCAAAGTTTTGTTTGGGAAAAAGATCTAACTGTTAACAGGAAATTCATTCTATGTGTTATTAATCCAAGCTCACTCATTCCAGATCCATCTTTGCGTTACTTTCTCTTGAACAGCAAAGAAGTAGGTAAAATTAATGCACTATACACTGTTTATGCCAGTAAGTATTTGTAAATTTTTAGTGTCAAAGGTTGTATTGTCAAAGTATGTCATCAGAGGTTTGTCAAAGGTCTGTAGTCAAAAGTTTATCAGGTTTTCAGCAAAAGTAAGTCACCATGGTGGCATGAACTAAATAAATTAAATGAAATTCATTTAATGAAATGTGCCATGTTCTTCAGTGGGATCGTCAGTTTAAAGTCTCCACAATAAAATACGTAATTTAAGAAACGAGATAAGAATGAAAAAAAACAACTCATTGACTCAATTCACTCGTTGCTCAGCATCAATATAATGTTGGAAATGATTCACATTTAAATATTAAAGTTACATTTATGTAATTAATTTCATGATGTCAAAGATTTCAACTTCTGATGTCAAAGATTTCAACTTCTGTGAAGTACATGTGCAACCTTGTTGCATGCTCAAAGAAGGATGAAGTGGCTTATCAATATGTAGATACATGGAGATGCTCCCTAGAAATGAAAATACTAACAACTGCACATAGTAACATAGGCAATTTTCTGAAGGTGAAGGCTCCAGTAAAGCAAGTACATGTAATAATAAACTTGTCACACGAAATGTTTGATTTGAAATTGTTGGTGTCCGTGTCATCTTTGTAACTAACGTTAACTACAAGACAAAGATCTTTGAAACTAAGGGTATCTATTCTTTGGTTGTCAATGATAATGTCCACTTTGAAGTACTTGCCAACTTCACAACCAGCTGTTTTCCTTAAGTAGTCAAACTGCCAAGCATTTAAAATTGTCGTGTATGAAAAGGTACTCTTGTTAACGTTAGTTACGGTGTCCACCTTATTAATATATTGTAAAATAGTAATAATTAACTTTTTTTTTTCAAGGTGACTTTCAGAAAGGAGGGAAAGCTTAACCACAATAATATAACTCCACATTGTTTTCCTTCGACTTTTATTGTTGCGTGGTTGACTGCAAAGTGGACACCGTAACCAACGTTAATTCCTCAGGCGTCCCTCTACAGAAAGCACTGCATGGAAGAAAATCTCTCAGGCAGATTTCCTTCCCTTTGCTATTTTCTGATAGAGGGTGGTCCATTCTCATAATTTAAAAGTAAATTAAACACCTTTCACCAGATCAAATGTTTCCCTCTGTGGCCCACTTTTGTTAGCCAGGGTATTGAATAGTCCAAGTATGAATATGATATCCCGATGTTACCTCATGTCGACTACACAAAACTGATTATTACTCTCATGAAAAGTTTGTTGATTTTTTCAACCATGATTCTCCTAATTATTTTTCCCTCTTACATTTCAACATTAGAAGTCTGAACAAAAATATTGATAATATGAAAACATGTTTGCACTCATTAAATAGCAACTTATCTGTTATTGGACTAAGTGAAACCTGGCTGAATACCAACTGTAATCTTAATTTGAATATGCCTGGATACATTCTGGGGACAAGAAATGGGGAGGGAAAAAAGGGAGGAGGTGTAGCAATGTACTTATTATCGAGTCTTCAATATATTCGGAGGTCTGATTTAAATGATCTGGGTAACGACTCGTTGGAATGTATCTTTGTTGAAATCATCACCCCTTGTCAATGTAAGAATCTGATTGTTGGTATGGTTTACAAACCGCCTATTGCTGATTTCAATCAATTCATCAATAGCTGGCAAAATATCCTTGAGCTTATTACAAATGAAAATAAACTTTGTCTGATAGGTGGTGATTTTAACTTAAATTTAATGAATGTTGATAACAATAACAAGTCACAGGAATTTTTAGATACTATTTACTCATCAAATTATGTACCACTTATTAATAAACCCACAAGAGTTACCCAATCATCAGCTACTCTTATAGATAACATTTTCTCCAACATATTACCATTTCCAGATGCTGGTATTTTAGTTACGGATATCTCGGACCATTTCCCAATATTCACATCATTTCCTTTGTCAGTTAATCGTTCCAATCCCAGGCCAAATTGTACTCGAAAACACACACAAGAAAACATAGCTAGTCTTAATAGTAACTTGAATTCCTGTGACTGGACAAATGTCGCCTCTGCCTCCGATGCAAACATTGCTTTTCACAATTTTATGGATACTTTGAATTTACTTATTGATAAAAATATTCCCATGACAAAAAGTAAGCCTGCATCACGAAAATCAACTCCTAAATCCCTGTGGGTTACTGTTAGTTTATGCAAATCAATCTATCACAAAAACAAGCTATACCATAGATATATGTCGCATCCTAATGATTCTAAGTGATTCAGGATTACCTTTCGTTATAAATGGGTTGCTAACAATGCATTTTTACGCAACCGGGTTGCCAAAACCTTTCGCTGTAACAGGAATTTCGTACTGTCCGTTTTCGTCTTAAGCGAAATTTTCCCCATAGACATGTGCACAATTTTGTCGGGACCGAAGACATTTGTTTGTAATAACCGGAATTTCGTTCTAGCCGTTTTCGCTATAACGGGAGCCGACTGTATTTATATCGATAACATAAAATTGCCCTATTCTGATTGTGTAAAATTTTTGGGATTATATATTGATCCTACTCTCTCTTGGAAAATTCAAGTTAACAACATTTGTTCTACCGGTATTATCTCTAGAAATATAGGTGTCATTAGTAAGCTCAAAGCCTTTTTCCCACAGGAAGTACTGTTTATGCTGTATAATACATTGATTTTGCCTTATTTGAACTATGGTATCCTAGCATGGGGGAATTGTGCAGCTAGTTATGTGAATAGAATTCTTAACCTACAAAAACGGGCATTGAGAGTTATTAATTCTGTCGACAGACTTGAACATTCAAATCCTCTTTTCTGTAAACATAAAACACTCAAGGTCAATGACATTTATTCACTTCAGCTTGGAGCCTTCATGCATCGTTTGAACAATAATTTACTTCCAAATCCCATTGCACAAATGTTCTGCAGAAACGAAACTATACATCACCATTTTACCCGACAACATAGAGAATTTCACTTCTCATTTGCAAGAACAACTGTTTATAAAAAGACAATTAGGCATGAAGGCCCTAAGTACTAAGAATTTCACTTCTCATTTGCAAGAACAACTGTTTATAAAAAGACAATTAGGCATGAAGGCCCTAAGTACTGGAAGTCCTTAAATAAATCACTCCAGGGCACTCGTAGCCTTCCATTATTTTATATCCAAACTTAAATCGAATTTACTATCAAATTTTAATAGCTCAGATTAATTTTCTTACTGGGTTACTACTCTGTATTTCTTTTTTTTGATCAGCAATATTATGTTTTTCCGTGTGTTATTTACAATTTAAAATGTATACGTTCAATTGTTTTCATTTGTTTTTCATTAAATGTTGTATTAATCCATGTTAAAGGGGATCTCTACTCGACAAGCTCCGCTTTTTGGGGATCCCCTTCCACCATCTCTAATTAGAAAATAATGCGCCCAAAGTGTATAAATATATTTTGTAAAACAAGCTCGAACTTTATAATACCCAAAACTACATGTATGTATTTATGCCTTGTCACATTATAATGAAATGAGATGTGGTAAAAAATAATAGAATGAATGAATGAATGAAAGGAACAATCATCCGCCTCTAGGGGTTACTGTTACTCCCCCTACGTTGCAGCCATGTCTCGAAAGACCAAAGTCAACGATCCTTTTGGAACAGATTTCCAGCCAGACAGAGCACCTGGCAGCTTCCATGGAGCAAGTGACAAAACTTAAATCGGCAGAATGCTCTTCCACCGATGGTACTCAAAAACGTAGGTCTAATCGTGCATCAGCTGGAAGTCTCCAGTGTTTCCGTCCCTTCTGGAAAGAAATAATAAAAGACAGTTGGATTCTATAAGCAGTAAAAAGTTATTGAATTTCTTTCTTACAATTGCCTGTTACTTCCATGTTCCAGTATACATGTATACTCGCCCAGGAGGCCATCATTTCACAAGAGGTGAAAAAAAATTGATTTCTAAAGGTGCAGTTTGCCAAGTTTAGCCAAACCAAGGCCAGTTCATTTTGGGTTTATAAACTTGAAGTGTTTGTGTGCCTATCCTGCGGTCTCTCAGGTGCTTTCCGAACATTTACCAAGGTCCTAAAGCCAGCAGCTACTCATCTGCAGTGTTCTCCAACTTTGAAAAGTAAGGTTGGTGCTGGGGGGTGTAACAAATGTAAGCGCGGAGCGCGAAGCCCTTAGGACCTGGGGTCCGGGGCCTGCTTAAGGGCCCTGAAAAAAAATGGATTCTAGATGCTCTTTGGTGCAACTTGAGGCATTTCCTGGCCACTTTCCCCTGACTTTTTTTAGCAAAAGTTGAATTCCATTTCATCGGTTTATTCTTGATCCGATAAAGATTCTTATAAATGCACTCACAGTTAAGAACCATGTATTTCCATTTCCAAATAGGGGTGCTATTTACCGGTACTATTGTACATGTACATAATTTTAATTCTCTCTTGTTAGTCTTTTTTGGGGTGGGGTGTTTTTGTTTTTATTTGATATATTTTTTGTGGGGGATGGGTAAGGAGATTTTGGACACTTCTCAAAGGTCAATGCAAATTTACTGTGGATATCATGACTCCCTTGTTGGTCAGGTGCGGGTAGGCATAGACCCATAAACAACGCCTGGGTCTAGGGTAGGTATTTATGTTTAATTGTGGGGGCCTATGACTTGCAAAATTAAGATTGAGTATAAAAGAACAATAATTTGGTAATCGCGTATTAGGACACTTATTATGTTTTACAAGTTCCGTTCATAAATCAAAACCCTGCCCTCTTTTCACAAAATGAAGCTAACTGATATATTCAACATGGTATCTTAAACTGTTTAGATGATTCCAAACACACAAAGTGACTTTCCTGCTTGTACATGTACATGTTTCATAGCCAAATGTGCAGGTATTAAGTCCCAAAACATGAAATTGTCTTTTTATTCTCTTATCATGGAAACGGGGTCCTAAACTACATGATTACCAAAAATTGCATTGTGTCTGAAAACTGGACGACAGTTCGGCAGTTAATACAGTCCAACAACATCATAAACAACCATGCAAGTCCAGCAGTCACGTTATGTTTATAGGTAATGTACATGTACATTGGAAACTAACTCTGACTAAAGAAATAAACGATATCAGGGCTGGATTTTGTTAATTTTACGCGACCAATGCAACTCGCCACTCTTGACGAGCCGCTGTTCCTCACCCATCACGCATGTGACTGTTGTTAACGTACATGTACATGTTTGACCTTCTTCATGATCTTTATTTTACTTTCGGTTGAGTTTTCGCAACAATAATAATTGAAATGATTAATTTTAACGCAAGGTAGGCCCACTTTTACTCATGCCAGAGCCCTGAACATGAAGTTTAACGTTCCATACAAATGTGCCTTTGCTATTCGCTTGGAGACTGGACTTATTACCTACACTGTAACATGACACAAAACAAGTGGAGCCAGACTAATGGGAATGCTGACTGTCACCTCGTCCCTGTTCGTCTTTCCCTTCGCCGTTGCAAGGAAACTGTGTTTTGCGTACATACAAGGTTATTTTGCATGGCATTAGGTCACTATGAAAGCACGAGCGCCATTTGAATTTTTTTTTTTCGGCCTCGACAAAACAGTTGGAATTATATAAAACCTACAAAATGTACACATTTTTAGTTTTGAAGCTTGGTGGGGACTTTTGAAGCATGGTGACGCCACCTTGCATAGTGGGGCGCCAAGTTTGTTTTACAGGTTGGAGAACACTGATCTACAACAACAAAGTATTTGGTCATGGGAAGGTCATCAGAAGAATGCCAGCAGCATGTCAACAAGTCGTTAAAACTCCTTCCAGATCTGGGTTTCCTCATAAATTGGAAAAATTTGAATCTCATTCCATCTCGTAGTATCTCATTCCATCTCGAATCAACAAAACAACTACCGGTTCATGTCGCTTGGCAACCAGACCCCAAAGCCTGGCACATCGAGGCATTTACCATCAGCTGCAAAAATATCAGAGGTTACCTGTTCCCACCATTCTCACTTCTAGCAATGTCTTCTAGACTTTGCCATTCGACGACCAAGTACTCTAACTCAACAGCACGATCTCTTGTGGCTGTTATCAGGAGATCCTTGTCTTCCCAAGGGTTTTCAGAAAGAGTGTCTGATGTCATCATTCCCTCATGGAGCACAGGCACGATCAAACAGTTCCAATCTTCTTGGCAATGTTGGCATCGCTAATGTATTGCGAAGAAGTTAATACTGTTTGAGACCTTCTGAAAGACATTTTGGAGTTTCTATACCACCTGCTGAATGAGGGTCTTCAATATTGGACATTGAATGTTTGTCGTTCAGCAATTTCGTCACCACTTGATGGCGTTCCAGTGGGCAACACCCAATCTTGACTCATTTCTTCAAGAGTGTCTTCAACCTGAAGAAACCTAAGCCTAAATATTCCACAACATTGGTTTTGCGCTACTTCAGACAACTGCCTGACAACAAGACTTTAATTTGCGCAGAAAGTTTTGATGCTTGTTGCACTGGTCATGGCGAGTAGTGTTCCTCCTTATTCATGTTATTGGCACTGGATTTATGCTTCACGAGGAAGATGACACAGATTATTAATTCACCCCATCTAAACATGCTAAATTAACAACTGCGTATTCCACAAATAAGCACATACACCTCATGATGTTCTGGAATGATCAGAAATTATATGTTAAAAACACTCTGGATCTTTGTAGCACAGAACCTCTTCAAGGGCGAAGCAACGACAACAAAGCAGAACTGTTCCTATTACACATTGCCTCATCTCCTAGTTGTTTCTTCAACAAGTGCACGCTGGCTTAAGTCTGTGATGACCTCAGCCAGTATTGACACAACACTTTTCCTTTGCACTCCACACGAGGAGCATCAATGTCAGCAGCAGCACAAGCTGGTGTGCCAACTGCAGTCATCCTCCAGTCAGCCAATTGGGCTTTTGAGGATACGTTCACAAAGTTGCATGGCATCTAACTTCAGTTAAGCGGTGTTGGCATTGTCTTAACTTTGAAGTATACAGCATAAGTCTTGACAACAATGAGGAAATATAATTCAAAATTATGTAAAGGTACTTACCTGCCATATAATTGGAATTATATGAGTTCATTGGAGGGGAGAATCATGCTCCCTCTCTATGAACTCATACGTTTACACATCCAGGTGATTTATTCGCCGCCAACACAAACATGAACTACAGTAAACTCCGGCTAAACTGACATTGTACAACTCGTCAAATCACTCAAGTCGGCCTTCTGACTAAAGTCCCGATTGTCCATAATGCATTTCCATTGAATTTTTTATTTCTAAGTCGGCTTTTATAAGTCGCCATTTCGCTCAAGTCGTTGTGTTACTCTCGTTTCCCTTTCCATAAAAAGCATTACAAAATCCTTTGTCATGTTTGTGCAAGTCGGCATTCAACAAATCACGCATTGGCATCGACTTCCTGTACTGCGGTTGGCAAAGTGTCGAGTGATAAGTGGTTTCGCACGGCCCCTGATCGCTGCATGCATCGATGTCGAAAAAGGGTGTCCTACTGCATACATCTCATATGCATCGTGAGCATATCAATACCAGTACCCCCTTTAGACTGTACGCATGCGCTTTGTCCATTTTGGGGGTTGTCTTATTGAATGACTACTGCTGCAGTCAATGCATGCGTGGTATATACCCATTGATCTCCATTAGTAATAGTACAGGCAAAATACTTCATTTTTTGAGTGAACCTCAAACAAATTGCAACAGAATTTTCTTCACCACAGTGCATTTCTATAAGGTCCCTAAAAGGACATTCTAAAAGTCTTAAGAAATCCAGGTGGTGGAAATATGCCTTATTTGCATAAATCCAAAATGGCTGCATATTTTAGGACTTTCGCACTGATTTGGTCATATCTCATATTAGGTAGCTTTTTGAGGTATTTTAAACAACAATTTTAGTCCTTATAATTGATTTACTCATTATTCTAGACCTTGGTAACTTTCAATATCCCTATGTTTCCCCATGACATTTATTTCATTATCATTCCAGTCCTGGGTACCTTTTGAGATCCTATGTGTCCTATGGGGTATAATAATTTTTTTTAGGTCTCTTGCTCTTGTCAGAGTTGGTATAAGTGTTGGAAAATGTGATATCCCTGAGTCGCAGAGCGAACCTTTGCGCCGCTCAACTCGGACCAAAATCAAGGAATAACTCAAGAGTACAGAGGATTCAACACAGGACTTACCAATCACAAAAATCAATTATATATTACGGGAACGAAATAACCAAAAACTGCAAAACTCAATCCGAAAATACGTGGGCGAGGGTTTTATACCCCTTCCACATGGGTGCAAGCCCGGAATTGGTGTGCAAAGGGAAAGGAATTACGATTTGCATGATTCACCTAGCATCCACCTCCGAAGTTACATAACACTTACGGCCGTACAAATTTAGTGATTAATAAATCGACTCAGAAAATAAAAGGAATAATTTCAACAGTCTTGTGACACCCTGTACATGAACACATATCAGGGACAAAAAATCCCTACTTTAAATCCACTAGTACACTGCATAGGGATATCACATTTTTCAACATGTATGCCAACTTTGAGATGAGCCAAAAACCAAACAACAAATATTGTACCGTATTTTTTGATATTTTGTAGAAAACATGTTGGGGTTTGATTTTCATCCAAGTTTGTCTCAATGTCGGGTAATCCACTATCAAATTCAAGGTCAAAGTAAAGGTCAAAATGTCATTATAATTAAAATAACCCCGACATGAAAAACAATGGTAAATTTGGATTTCTCATGATGTAACCTTTTAAAAGAAATCAAGATTAACAAAATTTGGCTCACAGATTATAGAGATATGGTTATTTAAAAAATGGCAGCAATGTCCATTTTGACCAAAATTGCCTGGGCAGTAGCGCGAAAACCGTTTGTCCGATGGCGCTAAAACTTAAAATTTCGGCTTTTCAGCGGAAATTTCCCCATAAAATAAATATGAACCAATTTGAAGAGGTTGGGGTTTAAAATTTAAAAGTTTTGGGGGGTGATTTGACACTGAATGACCCCGATGTCTAATGACAAAATGTTGTTTAAAGTACCCCGAAAAGCAACTTAGGACGAAAGTTATTAGATAGTATATTATGTCGTATTTTTGGCCATTGCAATTTTCTTTGCTAAAGAAGGAATTTTTCTCAAATTTGGATAGAGTTTACCTTCCTAAGCTTGAAATCCATTGGTAACATTTTTTTCCATCTACCATGTGGCAGCCGTCTTGGAATTCAAAATGGCCGCCATTTCGGGCCTAATTT
Source organism: Patiria miniata (assembly GCF_015706575.1). Classification (NCBI taxonomy): domain Eukaryota; kingdom Metazoa; phylum Echinodermata; class Asteroidea; order Valvatida; family Asterinidae; genus Patiria; species Patiria miniata. Next base: position 8,302,856 of record NW_024037052.1, on the reverse strand, counting down.
GTATCTAACTTCGGACCTGATGGTCATATGAAGTCGTTTTGATGGCAAACCCCACGTTTTTGATACCAAGGAACCCGAGAAAATCATTGTTGATGGGGTATACTCCCAGTGGAGTACCCCATCAACAAGGATTATACATGTAACTGGGGTTCCTTGGTATCAAGAACATGCAGTTTGCCACCAAAATGGACTTAATACGACATTCAGGTGCCACCTTATTATTTAAATGAATTCCAAGGTGGCCACTATTTTTGAATATCCAATATGGCTGCCATCCATTTGGGATGCCTAAATGTGTTAATTAGATTCCTTGGTATCAAATTCATGGGGTTTGCCACCAATAGTGATTTCATACGACATTTACGTCCAAATTTAATATGCAAATTAGTTCAAAATGGTGGCAATTATGAAATATCCAAGATGGCTGCCATCAATTTTGAATACCCCATCCGCAGTGGTTTACTTGAGTTCATTCAAAAACATGCAATGTTATTATAAATGAAATCCAAGATGGCGGCTATTTTGAAAAATCCAAGATGGCTGCCATCCATCTGGGATACAGCATCAGCAATGGGTCTTGAAGATTAATTGGTATCAAATGTATGGTGTTTGCCACCGAAATTGAATTCGTACAACATTCAAGTCCGAATTTATTATGCAAAGAAGCCAAAAATGGCGGCCATTTTGAAATATCTAAGATGGCTGCCGTCCATTTGGAGTACATCGTAAACAATAATGTACTCGGGTTCCTTTGTATCAAAACATGGGGTTTGCCATCAAAATGAACTTTATGTGACAATCAGGTCAGAAGTTACATGATACAAATTAGGCTCGAAATGGCGGCCATTTTTTAATCCAAGATGGCCGCCACGTTGTAGCTGGGAAAAAATGTCTCCAATGCATATCCGATCGACTTAGGGAGGCAAACTCTTTCCAAATATGGCAAAAATTCCTTCTTAAACAAAAAAATGAAAAAGTACATAACGGCCTATACTACCGGTATATGGCCAAATCATATAAAAATCATGTAATTAACGGCCTTTTGAATTTATGCAAATTAGGCATATTTCCACCACTTGGATTTTTAACAACTTTTTAGGGACCTTATAGCAATGCACTTTGTTGTGAACTTGACTTGGATTATCTGGGAAAATTCAATTGGTACATGTCCACACATGGCATCCATTATTTTAACTTAAATTTTGGCAAATTGATATACGGCATTTATGCAAATTATACCGCATTTGGAAAATTTCGAAAACATAGGGATCTTGAAATTTACCTAGGACTAGAATAATGAGTAAATCAATGTAAAAGGACTTAAACTGTCGTTTAAAGTACCTCCAAAATCTACCTAGTATGAGAAATATGACCAAATCAATGCGAAAGTCTTAACATTTGTGGCCATTTTGGATTTATGCAAATTAGGCATATTTCCCCTACCTGGATTTCTTAAGACTTTTAGTATGTCATTTTAGGGACCTTATAGAAATGCACTGTGGTGAAAAAAATTATGTTGCAATTTGTTTGAGGTCAAACCTAACCTTATATTGCCTGTACTAGTATAAGTCTTACTAATGGCGATCAATAGGCCTATACCAGACCACGCAGGCATTTAATTTGTTACTGTGCACGTGTATCGTGGAAGGGGTTTGCCCCGGTGTTTCTGACAGTGGCTGCAATATGCGCCGCAGCACCTTGTAAACCATTATAAGGTGCTACATAATGGGTCTCATATTTCTCATGAACTTTGTTTACCTTTCTTTGATAATAGACATAATCTCCAGCGCCATGAGTACCTAATTGTTGGTAGATACGTGCGCCCAAACGTGATGATACAATTCAAGGATTACTTTGCTGGATTTATTTCAAGCATTAAGGAGATAATCCAGGGTAAATCAAGCCAATTAGTGCAATGAATCATGTGTGCAAAAGACCATTCATGTAAGTCGGCAAAATGACGACTTACAGCAGATATCGGCATTCGCGTAAGTCATCACAAATCCTCGGGTCCCGAGAGTGCCGGTTTAACCGGAGTTTACTGTACTTTATACAGCGTGTCCTCCCAAAAATGTTTGTCTACATATATGTTACTACCGGTACAAAACCATGAAGTCGATTTTGAAATGTTTTGATTGTGCAAATGTACCCCTAATCCTTGGCCCAACCCCTATTACCATGATTTATATGTAATTTCATTTAATTTCAGTCGTGCATCACTGCACAATGGTCAATTGATTACAACAACATTTTTGGACACTGTGACCAAGTTCCTTGCCGTAGGCCTCTTATGTGCAATGTATAAACTGTGTAAAATCCTGCATGTTGTGGAAAAAAGGCTCATGTGGTTTGGGATTGGAATCATTTGCCCTTGAGCATTAAACTGAAGTTTTGCCATGACTACTGATACTAGCCAGGCAAATGATTCCAATAAGCCATTTGCGAGTTAAATTTGAATAAAATCTGGAACGCTGACTTAATCCAATGCTTTGCACATTTTAACTTTGCATTCTCCCGACCAAAGAGACTGTTACTACATCACGTGATTCGGGGCAAGCCTTATGCTAGCAACACCCAGCTTTGGCATGGTCTGGTGTCTTTGTGCCATTCTCACCCATTGTGAGCGATGTATTGATGCTGAGCGTCTCTTACGTAACTATGCAAGAGCTTGCCCCGAATCATGTGATTAGCAACAGTGTCTTTGGTCTGGAGAATTCAAAGTTAAAATGTGCCAAGCATTAATCTGAGCAAGTCAGTGTACCAGATGTTATTGAAATGTAAATCCCAAAGGGTATAGGTTACTCGCAAATGGCTTATTCCAACCGCAGCCCTTTTCACTTGCAGGATTTTTTCACAGCTTATATGTACATGTACATAACACAGCACTGATGTCCAAATTGTTGTTGTGATTAATTGAAAATTGTGTAGTGATGCGTGACTGAAATTAAAGGAACTCATAGGGTTTAGGGCAAGGATAAGGAGTATCTGCACAATCAAAAACATTTCAAATTGACTTCATGGTTTTGTAGTTAATTCAAAAATAGTCAGATGGACATTTCTGGGGGGACACACTGTGTATATCATGTACTGTCATGGAACATTTAAATTTTAACAATAATTGGATGATACGGTACCATTTTCTTCAAAGGGTGGAGCAAACCGTATTACAGTGGAATGCTGCCAAACCAAACACTGGCCACGGCTATACCGAACATCATCCTTGGTTCCCGGTTTTAATGTACAAAACATACCAAATTTGTTGAAAAAAAGTCAAACAGATTAACAAAAAATCCTAAAATTCAACAAGCTTCGCAGTAGTAGTGAAGTTTGATTGGGAATCTACCAAGCCGTATTACGGCACGGAGGGATTACGTGAGATTGCGCTAACAGACTTTTAAGTTGGCTTGTGAACACATGTCAAATCAAGTCCAAAAAACAACATAAATATATGTATATTGTTGTTAATTGATTAATTAATTGCACTCCTTGGCATTGTGCAGCAGTCATGGATGAGGCTCTTCCACTGTGTGGTTTGAAATAGCTTTTCAACTACATTTGTACACCTGCATCTTTGAGTGTGTTCCTAACCCATCAGCTGATAGTTTCTTCTGATGCAGCTGTAGGGGTTTGGACAGTGTCAATAACAGTTTGGATTCAGCTCCTAGTATTGTCTCTGTCACTTGAAGATATTTATGAAGCAAAGCAGCCACTCATCAGAGTACAAATATTATGCATTTCTGAGAGGAAAGCCAAACAATATCTTGAGTAATATGCTCTTTTTGATAGAGAAGAATTAATATAAGTATAACAGAGGATTAAAAGCTTAAGTCCCCTCCCCTCTTTCCCAAAGAAGTACTAAGGTCCTGGAGATTTGGACAAAGTGTTTTTTTTTCTGTTCTACAGATTCCCTCCATACTGAGATCAGTTAGTGATGAGCAGATCTTATCTCTACGGCAGCAGACACAGTTCCTATGGGATGCTTACTTCTCTTCAGTTGAAAAGATAGTAACGACAACACTTCAGGTACAGTGTACTTTGTTACATTGGAAAACAGTGTTACTCATGTTGATATTCTTTGGCATCATTATTATTTTAACCAAGTACAAGTTACAGCTTAAAGGTTTAAAATGTTACCCAAAATTGAAACTTTCATTACAGCATTAATGCAGGGGTTTCCCTTAACTTTTTCCTTTACTGGCCGGCCGGGCCAGTAAACCAGAGTTTTCACTGGCCCGCAACCTTTTTCACTAGCCCACATGTTTTAATAGTAACTTTCAATCCAATCACCATAAGCATTTTTGATAACATTTTTGATAATAAATTATGCAATATGAATACAATCGGCAATTATCTTAATCATGTACATAATATTGCATGTAGTTCCTTTTTAAGTGATGTCAATGTTTCTTTAATCGTCCATGCTTTAACATAGAGCAAGGCTTTAATTAACAGGAATCAAATAGGGGGAGAAGTTATAATCAAAATTTATGCAGTGTGCTTCGCTCCGAACTTAAGGCTTTAGGTGTTCTATTTCCGACATGTTTTGATAAAACACGAACTAAAAAAGCGTTATCTTGAGGAACAAGAAAACATTGCACACAGTCGTGGTATTAATGGGAGTTTACCAAGTTAGTAACTGAACTGTTTTAACTTGTTTTCTAGCGAAGAATGGTGCAATCAGCGTGCCTAGCCAAGAAGCGCTGCGGGCGGGCGACCCACGAACTTACGCTGGTCACGTCAATCCATAACGTTTTCCGGAGCACGGTCCACTTTACATTCACTAGTCTTTACATTCAAAATAGGCCCCTTGAATCTCATATTGTCCTCATCTTTTCGGTACATTCGTTTGATAGTGTTCAAGAAATAATCCCAAGAATCCGTTCGGGCACAAGTTTTGGCAGTGAAACTGTCATGAAAGTTTACTCCTCACCACGTTGTATGATACGAATACGATGTTAACGTCCGTACCGTGTGGACTGCAGACGAAGTAAATCACGTGCGCTGCATGTGTGCACAATGTGTAATGGCAAATACACGTTGATTCGCCTCATGTTCGTCGTTGGGATTTCAATGCACAGCGCACTGCGAATATACATGGAGTGATACGAATTCGAACTACCGATGTTTTTATTTCGGTCGGCGTGGCAAAAGTATTCATGTGTTGTATCACCCTTAACTTTTTATTTTGATTGATTGAAAAATACTGTAGGGAAAACTTCATTATTTTAATTTTTTTTTAACAGTTTTTTGACTCGCCCGTCGGACTACTGAGAGGAGGGTTTTGACTCGTCCGCCGCTGTTTTCACTCGCATTTGGCGAGCGAGCGACCGCTAAGGAAAACCCCTGCATTAATGGAAATATTTTTAACCCATAAGCATCGGCACTACATTGTATTACACCAATTAGTGTTTAATCACTGGAGATTCAATAAAACCAGTGTTTGGGTGGTTTCAGGTGCTGCTGTGACCAAAGGATTGAAGGGCCCATGACATGAATTTTACTTGGGAACATATTTTATGCAACTTTCTACTCTTAAATGGATGAAAACTATTTGATATCCCTTAATTTTATTGAAAATGCATTTTCCTTTACATTAAAAAGTGTGCATGTCTTTCCTGACAAATTAGGGCACTGTTGCTACATGTATGATGTCATTTCAGGAAGACACTGTTCACTTTAGGGGTTTTCTATTCAAATTGTCAACCCAAAATTTGCTCATTGAAAACGTTTGTGAAAAAAAGTGTCATGTACTGAAACATCAAATCACCAAAAAAAGAAAATGAACGACAGCAAAATATCCACAATTCTGGCAAATTTTGGTGCTGAAATAGCTGTAACATTGAGCTTTCTGCCTGAAATGACATCACACTTTTGCTCATGAATATGGAAACAAGCTTAGCATAAACATTAAAAAAGCACCAAAATTGCCTTAAAAATGGTAAAATGAAAAATTGAAAATAATGTAAAATGGGACACAAAGATGCATTTATAATAATGTGTTAATGTCAAGGAAATCTACCTTATTATTTTTCATGGCATTATCTTGTGTCTGTTATTTTTTTTTTTTTTCAAAACAGATAATTCAAGATAGATTACAGAACCCAAGATCAGCCTTCATGTGGAATCACCCTCCTGGTGCCCTCGCAGTATTCACTGACTTTGCAGGATCTCATAGTGCATTTCCATTTTATACATCTGTACTTGGAGAAGAAGCCTGTGAGAAGTTTACAGCAGTTATTTCTGTTTCTTCGCCGATTCTGTCACAATCAGCACCCGTTATGAAGTTGATTAAAAGTGTCTCCAAATCTGCATATGCAGCACAAGTGAGTAGATATCACATTCTGTAACTTCAAATAACTTATAGTTTACATGCAACCATGTTGAATAGATTGTAGTCCGATTATAAGTTCTGAATAGCCCAAATAGATGTTTTGGCATTATGTAAGGCCTACATGTACCATAAGAAAAAGTTCCATATTTACTCACGAAGCATTTAAACACTTTTTAAACTTTCTGGTGAGAAGGTGTAATGGTCTAGTTTATAGCTGCTGTCTTTTTTTAATGACAGTACATGTACGTTCTGTACGCCTACACATCATGAATACATGTGCATGAAATATGCAACACAGGAAGTGAGGCCAAGAAGTCTAAAAATCATTATAAGCGTGTATGTCTCGCCAGTCCACATTCACTATTTATTTGTAGGTCTTGGGGCCATCCATGAAGTACGTACACACGAAGGGGGAAAAGGGGGGGGGGGAAGGTGTTGTGTTAACATTGTGTACACCATGCCTACATGGGGGGAGGGGGAAGAATTCGGTAGTCCTTATGCATATGAACAATTTAGGACAAACTCTCGCTACATTTCTGTCAGAAATTACAGGATGAATAGCCCTCTAGAGATCTACGGAATGTGCATGTTTTATGAATAGTAATTAACATGATTAACCAGATCCGCTAGTGCTTTAAGCTGTATTACGTCGTTAAAAGCCTGCATCAGCTACAATGAGTACTACCAAGAAAACGTACAAGGGAGAGTTTCAACCAGAGGTGTAACGAACGAAAAGTAACCAACAAAGCCATAAGAGGGTCAGCTATAATGAGAAAGCATTTGGGCAATTCCATAGTTACGTTACATTTTTGATGTACTTTTGAGTTTCCTTGGGCTGTAATTACATGTACCTTACTGAAAAGGTTTAAAAACTGTTATCCCCATGGTAGATAGAGTAGACCTAGACCTACCTAGGCACCAAAGATGACATCCCGAAAAGTGTGTTATGTATCAATGTTGTAGTCGAGACCGGATAGTCCGAGACCGAGACTGAGACCGCGGATAATAAATAACAATAATCTAAATAAAAAACAAGACGAATAATAACAGCTGAAAAGTCTATCCTTGAGATGATGATGTTGATGGGGATGTGAAGGCAGTGATTGAAAGTTAGGAATCACTTGTACCTGCTTGTGTCATGCGAGTGCTCGTCATGTTTGCTTCATACCTTAAATTACAACATGACATCAGAATTTGTTATTGTTGACACAATCAGTTACAAAAATTGGAAACATGCAACTTCATATCTCGTTGCCACTTTTTAAAAACATTTTTGTGCAAATATTTTTTAAATCTGATGAAGAAACTCTGAACTTAGGAATGCGAAATTTTAACGTTTCAAAAAATATTTTATGCAATGTTAAAACTTGACAAAAGTAAAAACTTAAAGGTGGATGTTTCATCTGTTATAGGAACTCAGATCCTAAACACTCCACAGTCGGCCCTTGATTTAAGCCATGACTACTATTAAACAGATATTTAAAGATGCAATTTTAATTTTACATTGGGCCTCTTTTTTCTTAAATAATAATAGGACTTAACTTCTACCAAGACTTCTAAACCTGATTTAAAAAATGGGAGATAGAAAATATTGAATTTTATTTTAAATTTCCGTCATGGAATATAGACATACATAGACCCACAAGCTGCGAGGTGGTAACCAGATATGGATTTTTTTTTCTGACAGGGATTTTGCTTTTTGAGAAATGGGGTACTTCAATCTGGTAGAAAAAAATTACTTTTTATCCAAAATACTGTCCCAAATTAAACAGAAGATTGTGTGGGGTCGAAAATGTCACTAAACTGGAGCAGCTCATTTATTTTAAAACTGTGGGCCCTTATTGCAGCTAGCTGCAGCTTTACATGTACTTTAGGGCTTTTCCAACGTGCAGTCTGAACCTACCACGATATATAACTATTCGTTAACAAGGTTGAAAACATCTACAGGCTAGCAAATGTTTTACCTATCAACGGTACTGAACACAAAGTAAGTGAACACAAAGTAATCAATTGAGCTGTAAAAAGTACATATTGCTGGTCTCGACTCGAGACCAGCCAAAATAACAACCCAGAGGGGACCGAGACCAAGACCGAGGCCACAGCTCCCAAGACCGACACCGAGCCCGATACCAGCTAAAAGTGGTCTCGAGACCGGTCTCGAGACCTACAACACTGTTATATATGATAAACAAGATGCACAAAATCGGTTACTCACGTTACATTTTTGTAACGTGAGTAACCTAGCAGCATTAGCTGCTAGCAGTTTCAGAAAAAAATCTATCGACTGGTTATATTTAAATTATAGTTCAGTTATTAAGTATCAAATAAAAATGTGTGCATGCCTACGTTGCTTAGTTACGTACGTTACAAAAAAGGACATGGTTAAAACCCATGTGTCTTTGCGTAAAAAGTTTGCTGATACAAATGTATGCGATACAGCTAAAACATATTATACTACATTGTCACCACTCCAAAATTTGGCTAATTCTGAAAATTGGGAATGGTAACCCCGGATCCTAGGACACACCAATAGACAAAATATATGACAAGAAAGAACAAAGTTCTGATATTTCTAGTTATATTAACAACTCTCAAAGTTCTGAGCACTGTAATTACACAGCAAAATTTACACTTACACTATTTAATTACACTCTCGAGCTCGGAAGAAGATTCCCAATTCAACTTCAGATCAGGTGAATTACTTCCAAATTATTAAGTCAATCAATAGCAAGATCATAAAAAAACACTTATGTTCAATCAATCAGATAAAAAACTTCCAAATTATTACATCAATCGACAACTAGGATCATAAAAACACATACGTTCAATCAATTAATTAAATAACTCCCAAATTATTTCTTCAATTAGTTATTACAAAATCCTAAAAACACCGCTCAATCAATCAAAAGCTATCAATTTTTCTCCAAGTGTATTATTATGTACACTTCGACTACTTCCCTTTTACCAACTTCTACAAACTTTAAAGTGTTGGAGTTCCCGATGTCTGAGGGCTCGCAAGACTGTGTGGCACAACTCATGGGACTCGGCTACGCCTCAGTAAAATGCACTACGTCTACAGCACCTCAGTGCATGGTAGACTCCTTCTCCAGTCGGTGTTAGAGTCGACAATGGAACGCTCACAACAAAAAGGCCATCTATAATAAATATAAATCCAAAACCTTCCTAGTTCTCAAATATCTACATAGATTATGATTTAGTTTGTCTTATATCGTCAAACTCGATTTTCAGAATTGCATATTTTCAAAATTCTCACTGATTAAAATAGTTGACTCCAGTCTCCTCGAAAATGTTCAGTCAGAGTCGTAAATTTTACAATGAACTTAGTAATCTTATAACCAATCTTAAGGCTGTAACTCGGTTCATGACATACTTGTACTTCAATATGAAGGCAGGAAAATCACAAATTAATACACTTACGGTATTTGCTGTGCAGCTTTCTTGGGGAGGCAAACTGTTGCCAGGAAATGTCACAGATGACCGGGACAGTTTTACTGCTGGAATTCGGCCTGAATTTGCCCAATTTTAGATACGGAACTGGATTTCCATCTCTCTTCCCGTAGGGATCAAACGGATCCACAAAAGCTATAATCTGCTGTTCTCAGATCTCGGATGCAAGAGAAGTCACAACCGGTCTCTCAAGCACACGATCACTCTCCAAACTCTGTCTTTCTCGTAGAAAGTGGTGTGCTCCAACAGTTTGTTGTATTGTAACGAAAGGCAGTACCCTCTCGTTTTTGCTCTGAGAATATTCCAGGTTTTTTTTGGCGTGTTACATCTCGTTTTTTTTCGTATTGTGCCTTCATCATGTGTTGTGTGATAATTAGTGACCAGCCTCATCTGAGAATTGGGATTTCAAGACATTACAAATTTACAATACAGCAAATTGTTGGAGGTTTTGGATGTGACTGTGTCGACATTTGAGCAAGTCACGTTGCACCACCATGTTATGCTCAGAGATGAAACTTTTTCGATTTTAATCGGAAACAAAGGCCATAACACCGATCGGAGCCTTTTCTTGCTGGACATAAGGTTAAACATTGACAGGTGACATGGAAAAATCACTGTGTCGCACGTCGTCACCGACACCACGAAGTAACACTCTCCCGTGTGAAGCCATATTTTTTTTCGATTTTCAGTTTTTTTTATTTTGAAACATTGCACGAAGTTTCAAAGCTTCAAGAGCTTTGCTTTTAATAATTACGCTAAGTATCCATGGCAACTTTAGCGCAACAGTGACAATTTTTGTTTTCATGAAGTAACACTCAAGTTCCATTTACAACTGCAATGCATGGCGCGCACTCTGCTCATACGTGAGCAAAAACGTTTTCATGAAGTGACACTTTTCTTGTAATAAGTTGTATGAGCGCGCGCACGCTGACCTGAAGTTGCACTTTCCTCGTGTTGTATACATTGAAGAGTGTTACTTCGTGAAAACAAAAAGTCCACTTCGTGTCCTACTTACCTGTTGGACCTACAAATGCATATTTCCTTAACAATGTAAATTAACCGCTAAAGTAAAGATTTGCTATAGCGTGCCACAGCGCCCTCCTGCGCCAGCGCCCACAAGGTCAGAGCCCCCGCCATTATCGTCCTCTTTTTCTTTAGCGCTCGTGACGGTAGGACGTGTTTTCAATGCTCGCAGTAGCATGCACGTTTTTACTGGTTTTAATCGCTATTTGTTATTAATTTTCTCAAGATTTGCAATACATTTGTTTCTTGGAAGCACTAGGTGTGTTTCTGGTTACATTTGCTTGTTTTTAGACGAGTTTTATAAACGTTTTTAATTTTGTTTTATGACCTCGTGTTGTTGCGTGTAAACATTGAACATTAAAGGATACGTATATGTTTGTATTTTTTTATCCTTACAGTTTGAAGAAAATCCTACTATAGTTCTGAGACTGTTATGGTTTTTGGGGTCTTTGACAAAATGCCTCCCAAAAATTTCGTGACTTGTAATAAATGTCACAAGATTTTGCCGAATAGCCTAGACGACTCCCACGAATTATGTCCTAAGTGTAGGCCATGTTCTAGAGCTCTTAGGTGTTCCATTTGCGAGCCATGGGGCTCCGAAATGTGGACGAAGATTGACACCTGGCTAGCGAAATCTACAGACTCGGCAAGAAGTGAAGCTTCGACCACTTCTGGAAGGAAAAAGAAGTCGTCGAAGCGGGTTAGTAAGGAGCCACCGCGGTCCGTTCCTGGTAATGGTTTTACCGATCCTACCGGACGCGCGACGGGGCTTTCGCGGACTGGAGCCTGGCCGATGGCAGAGGGTTCCAGTGCCGCAAGTCTTTCCCGGGGACAGGTTTCGGGCACGGAAGTGTCGCAGGCCAGTCCCCATAAGGGAAGGAAAAGGACCGGTAGTGGGCACGATGCGCCGAAAACCACCGGCCCTGACTCGGTTCAAACCGGGGCCAGACGGAAGTCTGCGAGCTCCCGGGCCGATGAGTCGGCAAACCGAGAAAAACATCGGTCTACGTCGGTAATCCCGGCGACCGATGCCGGGATTTCCCCGGGAGCAGATTGCTCCGAAGGGGATTCCCCGGATTGTCCTCAGCCACCGGTTGAGGGCGCAAACCCGAAGAAGCAAAAACCGATCGGCCCATCGCGTTTACGTTCGGCCCCGACCGTTGGTCTGGGGAACCGAGCAGAACCGGGCCCTATCGATCTGACGGCCGCCTCGTTGAACCTGGCACCCGGTCCTGATAATCGGGCACCGGTGGCGCCCGGGGTTCTTTCGGACGTTCCTTCGGGAATTTCTGATTTAATGGCTCGTCACCGTGGATCGGAAAATCGATCACGGCCCAAGAATAAACGGCGCCGGGCCCATAAATCCCGCCGCCGCCGTTATTCTAGCTCTTCAACGAGCGACAGTGCCAGTACGTCGCCGACTTCTGGCCAGTCATCGGACCACCCGCGTCATCGCAAACGCGGGCGGAGAGACAATACATCGGATTTATTGCTGAAAGGTTTTCAGGCTTTGTCGGCTCAGTTGGCGGCGTTGGCGCCACAACAACTCCCAATTCCCCCTCAAGCTGAGGCCGAAGATCGGGAATTTGACCGGGAATCAGGCGGCGCTATTTCGATTCACCCGTCGGATTCATTGCAAGAGTCGGACTCGGACGTCAACCGCGCTACGCGCAGAGATGCCAAGAGACCTTCACCTACTCATTCTACAGCTGTAGATACACACGAGGCAACACCTAAGGGTGACCTCGACTCCCAGCCGGGTCCATCTTTCGATGGATCGGCTGTCCAACGTGGATTCTACCGGGAGTCATCCTTATGAGACTACCGATAATAGATTTCGTGAAGTGATGTGGGATATGGTTCGTATATTAAAGGTTCCCATTCCCGAACAGTCAGAATCTTCACAAGGTACACGGCCTAGTTTTAAAAAACGCACAGGTGTACCAGAGCGGGATTCCCCAAAGTCAACCTTTCCGGAATTCCCGGTGGACAGGGTTTTTTCTAACCGTTTTAAAGCAATAGCTGGTCAGAAAAAATGGCAACGTTTTGCCAAGGCAGCATGTCATCCCTTGCGGGTTCCAAAGCAGGATACCGAAGAATTTTTAACAGTTCCGGTTATCCCAGACAATGCAAAGGACAAGATGGCGGCAGATACAGGGAAACAATCACTTAAGGTTCCCTTTGCCGATCCTGTCCGGAGTAAGCTGGAAGAGGCATTACATAAGGTTGATACAGCATCCCGCATGGGTCTGCAAACGACTTCATTTATGCTTCTTTTGTCAGAATACTTGGTTACTGCATGTGATTCCGGTTCCAGTGTTTCTCCTACAATGGCTGTCAATGCCTTTCAATGTCTGGAGGATGGATTACGCATCATCCTAGACCAATTTGCTAGGGTCTCTGTACTTGCCACGATCTCCAGACGTTCCAATGTTCTAGAAACGATCTTCTTCCCTTCAGAAGGGGCAAGAAAACGCATGGAGGCCCTTCCTTTATGGAGCAAGGATTTGTTTGCGGATCAGTTCCAGACGATGATGGAGGCCGAGGCCAAACGTCTAGAAGCAACAGACCGTATTAATCTACAGGCCCCTCGGAAGAAGTCGCAGCCAACAGCTAAGGTCCCGACTACTTCGAATAGGGCCAAAGGGTTTAGAAAACCTTTGCCCTCCTTTCGGACACCCAAGTCTACCCAATCAACCACTGTGGCTCGTGCAACACCAGCAACAGCCGCAACAACATCGCAGACAACTTCCGGACGAAGTTTTGGCTGGCCAACCTCAAGAGGTCGTGGCACGCGGTTTCCCTCCCGCCAGAATTCTTCTCGAGCGGGTCGAGGGTGGCGTCGGTGACGCTGGTTCTCCATCCGTGGCCCCCCAGATTGGGCCCGTGGGGGCCGCTTAAGGCAATTCGGGGAGACTTGGGCCCACTTTTGCACCGATGGGTGGGTGCTTCAGACAGTCACACAGGGGTACAGCCTCGAGTTTACGAGCACTCCTCCATCGGTAATGTTCTCACGTCCCACCCCTGTTCCATCAGACAGAGAACAGCGGAGGGCATTGGAGAAAGAAATAGAAACCCTGCTATCAAAGCAAGCAATTCAACCGGTACAAAGTCCAGTAGAAACATCAGGTTTTATGTCGACATTCTTCCTTACACCCAAGAAGAAACAAGGCGAGTGGCGTCCTATTCTGAACCTCAAGCCGTTGAACAGGTTTATTCGTCCACGGCGGTTCCGAATGGAGACCCTGCGCACCGTCTTAAATTCTCTCCCAACACCATCCTGGGCCGCATCAATAGATCTGCAGGATGCTTATCTTCACGTACCCATTTGCAAGGAACACAGAAAATACCTTCGTTTTCAATACAAGAATACAATTTTCCAGTTCCTCACTCTTCCGTTCGGTCTGTCAACATCACCAAGGGTCTTCCACCAGAGTAACAAAGACCCTGGCAACAATACTTCGAAGAGCAAATATAATGGTATTCCTCTACCTGGACGATTGGTTAATCGTAGGCAGGTCCAAAGAGGAAGTTCGACAGTCCTTAGAAGTAACCGTCGACTTGACGACAAGGTTAGGGTTTCTGATAAACTTGGAAAAGTCTCATCTGGTCCCCACCCAGACACCATCTTTTCTAGGGGCAGAAATCGACCTGGTAACAGGGATCGCTTACCCTTCGAGCGAACGAGTACACAATGTCCAGGAGTGCGCCACACTGTTCCTGACGGCTCGATCAGCACCTGGTTACGACTGCTGGGCCTAATGGCCAGTCTGGTCGATCTAGTCCCATGGTGTCGCCTGAGGATGCGGCCAATTCAAATGCATCTTTTGGCTCATTTTCGACCCAGTCAACATCCTTTGTCAAGGAGCATACCAATACTGAAGCCAATCATCCCGCACATTCATTGGTGGACAATTTGGAGCAACCTGAGTCAAGGTTTGCCCTTTCCTCCTCCACTTCCCACGGTGACTCTTATGACAGATGCATCCAACATGGGATGGGGTGCGCATCTGCAGTCACAGCAAGTGTCAGGTCTTTGGACGCCAGACGAACTGATTTTCCACATCAATGTTCTGGAACTCCTTGCAGTTCGCAGAGCCTTATCCCAGCTCGTCAGCCTAGTCAAACAGAAGGTTGTAATGGTGCAATCCGACAACTCAACTGTAGTGGCCTACATAAATCGCCAAGGAGGAACACATTCCCCCCAGCTGTGCTTCCAGACTTGGAAGCTACTCCTTTGGTGCATAGATCACAACGTAACTCTTGTGGCATGTCACATACCAGGCGAGTTGAATGTCACGGCAGACGCGCTGTCCAGAGGAAAGATCCTTCCAACAGAATGGCAACTACACCCAAAAGTTGTCCAAACACTGTTCAATCTAGTGGATCGTCCCAACATAGATCTATTCACGTCATCGCTGAACAACCAATTGCCGGTATACTGCACTCGAGTCGTGGATCCGAAAGCCTGGGCAGTCGATGCCTTAACAATCGACTGGACAGGCATGTACGCATATGCATACCCACTGATCTCAATTCTCTCGAGGGTACTGCACAAGATACGGAAGGAACCCTGCAAGGTGATGCTCATAGCTCCATTTTGGCCTCGCCAAACCTGGTTCCAAAGGACGATCAGGTTGCTGGTTCATCAGCCCATCATCCTCCCGCAGAGACCAGATATACTGAAACAGACCCGGCCCAAGTTGAACCACCCGGATCCGGAGTCACTACGCCTGACTTGTTGGCTATTGTCCAGCATTCCATGCGAACAGCAGGCCTTTCTGAGGAAGCTGCCGCCTTGGCAGCCTGTGGCCGGAGATCGTCTACAAGGAAGACATATGATAGCCGACTCCGACATTTTTTTAGGTGGTGCGACGGGAGGGACGTGGATCCCCTCTCTGCATCTGTAACCATGGTTGGGGACTTCCTCCTCCACCTGTTTAATACAGGGCTTACATTGGCCACAGTAGAAAATTACAAGTCGGCCATTGCTGCAGTGCATCAAGGTTTTCAAGATGGCTCCTCTGTATCAAACAACCTGGCACTAGGTCAACTGCTCAAAGGCATGTTTACGAAGTGTCCTCCTCAACGTAAACTTATCCCAGCTTGGGATTTAGGAGAGGTCCTGCGTACTCTGGCAAACCCGCCCTATGAACCTCTTGCGACGGTACCCTTGTTGGATCTGTCAGTCAAGGTAGCTTTCCTCCTCGCTGCTGCAACAGCTAGGAGACGGAGCGAGCTCCATGCGTTGACCCTGGACAAGGGACACATAAGATGGGAGCCGCACGGAGTACGTCTCATCCCTCGAAGTACTTTCCTTACTAAAAACCAGTCTCCTAACTTCCAGCCTCCGGACATCTTTGTTCCTGAATTGAAATCATTATCTTCGGTCCCCGAAGATAAGAAATGGTGCCCAGTTAGAGCTCTAAAATGGTACATAGCTTGCACAAAACCCATCCGCGGTGGGGAGTCTCAACTGTTTATAACTTCGACTCCTCCCCACCGCCCAGCATCCCGTGACACAATTTCTCGATGGATAGTTACAGCTATCCGATCCCAAATGCCAGACAGTCCTCGGAACGAATCCCGTCGAACGATTAATGCTCATGATACAAGGTCGGTCACAACGTCATGGGCACTATTGCGGGGTGTTCCTGTGGAAGATATAATGCAGGCAGCATGTTGGAAAACAGCAACGACCTTTTCGTCATGTTACCTGAGAGATGTCCTCTTAACAGAGGGGCGGACTGGGCGGGTGACAATGTCAGCCACCATGCCATCAGCTGCCCCAAGACAACCCTCCAAAGAGGTCTCAACCCAGGCTGTTGTACCAACAACTCAACAGTAGGGTGAGTAAGGCTCATGGTAGTTTGTAATGTGCCTTTGTGTAGTCCATGAGGGGATTCCTTATTTGTGTGTCCTTCTTTGACTCAATTGCAGCCCACTCCCACCACCAATTTCGGTGCCAGTCTATGCATTTGTATGTCCAACAGGTAAGTAGGACACGAAGTGGACAACCCCCAAACTATGGTGTTTGGCTGTCCACGAGGGGACTACTTACCTGTTGGACCGTCCCGCCCGCCTTTCCCCACAGTGGGCTCCTCTTTTGTTGTGATTCACTCGCGCTAAAGAAAGAGGACGATAATGGCGGGGGCTCTGACTATTGTGGGCGCTGGCGCAGGAGGGCGCTGTGGCACGCTATAGCAAATCTTTACTTTAGTGGTTAATTTACATTGTTAAGGAAATATGCATTTGTAGGTCCAACAGGTAAGTAGTCCCCTCGTGGACAACCAAACACCATAGTTTGGTTTTTTTTACAGTTTCGCAGCTTTTTCGGTTTCACAACTAATACTCATCTTTTTTCTCACATTTCTTGTTTATTTAAAGGAAACATGCAGTCCAAAATTTTCATAACGTATTTTATTTTATATATACATTCATTTATGTGTATTAAATGTGAATTAAAAGCAGAACTGGTTCTGGTGTACGTTTAGTGTGGTAATTTGCCGTCCAAAATTGAACCCCCCCTTTTTGATTTTCGCGGCAACTCCAAATGAGGGCGCTGTTCATGACATAAACAAAGGCAGAGAAATCCAGGGCCCGTAAATGACGTCTGGGTACGAGACGGATTAGCGAAGCTACTGTGCTGTGTGTATGTGCAGCCGCCGCGTACCCGTACGTGGCATTATATGCACACGTACGAATGTGTCTACATGGGATATGTACAGTACACGTGGACGTGCCACGGTGCCACCGTTGTCGAATGAACACAACGACGACCGTCATGACCGTAAAAGTTCCGAAGACCGTCCTCTTCTTTCCTTAGCGAATCCAATGAAAATGGTACAGATTCGTCCGATTCGAATCAGAGTTCTAATGATTCAGACACTGACTCGATGTTTTTTTAGGGGCATGCCCAAGTTGCTGTACAGACCAGCATCAAAGCACGACGGCTCAAAGTGCAGCGCAGAGGGCAGCGAACTCACTGGGCCCGGACCACTTTGCTCTGGTATTTACCTTCACTTTGGCTCTCCAAATGCTCCGATATTTCGGATTTACTGGAAACAAATGAAGGCTTACTCCATCCTTGGTAGTTTTGCTACACCCAGCAGCCACACACCTTGTCGGCATGGCCGAAAATCGGGTGTTATTTCTCCTCGATTCCGAACGAAACACCAGAAAAACTTTCAGTGCCGCAATGTATATGTACATGTATTATGATGCACGCCGCAATGCCGGTGCCCCCGCAGCGCGGCAAGTCTCTGCCTTCGCTTGCGTCATACCCCTCGCGAAGTTTTATGTTAATGAAGCTTCCCTTTGTGGGGCGGAGTAGTTTGACCAAACATGTTCACAAATTATTTCCCCCCATTTATCTTAGAAAATAAACACCCCCATACACAAAATATTGTTAAGAACATCATCCTTTATTGATTTAAGCAAAAAAAATGCAATCAAAATTTTATTTCATGTTCCCTTTAATACACAAACGGTTAAAAAACAGCAGATTTAATAAATTCAATTCATCAAGTGTCCACAACGAGAAACCCAACTGAAAATACTCTGTCGTTTTTACGCAAAGTGTTGTTTTAGAAGGCGTTCAACGTTAGTTGCCGTTTTCTCCGATTGCTAGTTTTTACTGGTACATGTATGTAGATGGGTGTTACTTCGTGGTGTTGGTGACAACGTGTGTGCGTATGTACAAAGATGCAATGGCACCAGCATACGTACCGCACCGTCTGCTAACGCATACAGTACCGCTCAGCGTTAACAATTCCTGATAAACGGTAAACACGTTTTTCGTCAAAGGGTTTCAGCCATGCCCACTACGGAAGGCTGATTATCGGGGATTAAAAAACCACAAACGATCCTGCGGCCAAGCGGCAAGTCTATATCGTTATATTGCTGCAGTACACGTTGTTTTGTTTACCAATCAACCACAGGCAGATCTCGTGGTGGTAGTTCGTTTTTATGAGGTCGGCGAACGCTTCTTATCTGTGCTTAATCCTTAGCAAACACTGCGAGATAATAACATTGTTACCTGGAGTAATTCGGCACTCAAACATGTACCAACAGGCCGCTACACTACAGTATGAGTATGATGAGTGGATGCCGGTTTTCAGAACATTTTACGAAAACGTTCTGCAGTATAGACTATATAGTACGTGCGTATCCATAGAGCGGTCTAAAAAACGACCTATCATGGGGGGGGGGGGGGAATCAGGCTTCTTTCTTTGAGAGGCCGCCTGGGTATTTTTTTGGGGGGGGATACAAAAATGTTAGGGAAAAAAAAAAATTTTCCTGAGGCAAAATTCGAATAAAGAAGAACTCAATCTTCTCTTAGTGTTGTCAAATCTAGTGTCACTTCAAAAATGTCACTTCAAGAAAGACATTTTCCAGGCCTGAGGAAGATCGTTTATTTGTATTTTGTACGTAAGGTTCAAGCTCAGTTTTTCTTCAAAATAAAATTATTAAACGACATAGAAGCCGCATCTTAGGCCAAAAGAATGTTCTGCTTCTGGTTCCCTACCTACCCTATTTTTTTATGGGAAAATGAGAACAAAACACCCAATACCATTAATGTCTACCTTTTACCCTTGATTACACGTAAACGTCTCCATAATGATCCTACCAAAAAAATGTCAAAAAAATTAAAAATACATTCCCTACCTACCGTACCTACCGTATTTTTGAACGCCATGTAAAATAATCGGAAGCAAAACTTTTTTTCGTTTGTTGCCTTCGCAAATGTCCCCAAAGCGTCAGCATTCGAGAAAATGGTCACATCCTCTATCCCATGCAAGATATTCTGGCTACGCAACCGGCAGTCTGGGACATTAAAGGGGAGCCTCCCTAGTAACAGTATCTCTATGCAACCAGGTTGGAATGTGACAGTGGGCATGCTGCACCTGCGGCTCAGCCTAGAAAGGAATTCCAGCCATTGGCCATCAATATCCGTTTGAGTGTGGAAGGCGCGTCATATTCATGAAAGCATAAATGGTCCGTGAAGAAAGCAACCAATGGCGTATTTATTTGCCGGGACCGGCTCATTTAATTGGCTGAGACTGTTCATCAGACACCGTCCTCAAAGTTCGGCGGCGCCTTTAAATGATGCCAAATAGATCTTTGTAACAAACAACGAATATGTATTGTATCAATTTGAACAACGCGGCTATCAATCATTCTGCGGGGAAGGGTTTTTGTTATATTTTATCTGGGAATTTTTTCAAAGGCCATGAAAACTTTGAACAAAAAATGAGGGAAACTGAAATTTCACCCAGGCCGGTTTTGTGAGTATGCACATGGCAAAATAACGAGTCGGATAGGGATATTCCAAGTCCCAAAATGATTCATTACATGCAGAGAGACCTCCATGTCTATTTTGATATTATTCTTCGTTTAAAAAAACCCATAACATTGCCTACATTATTTTGTGTAGATGTTACTCCAGAATATATTTTTCACGTTCAGTATTAATAAAAGTCCAAGTGCTGTTGATAATCTTGATTTTATCCCTTTAAAAATAATAAAAACTAAGCATAATTCGTATAAAATTTTCCCCAGGAATTCACAGGAGATTGAACTGACAGTTCAGAATTTAATGGGCTTAGATGTGGGGAAATCGTTTCATTTTTTTAAAAGAGAATCAGACAAATTGTATTAAATGTATTCAGCGTCTCTTTCTCTGAGGTCGGGTGAATAAATGGGCATGGCCTATTATTTTGTGGTCTTTTTTTTATTTGACGAAATAGAAGCCACATCTTAGGCCCAAAACATAGTTCTGCTTTCGGTTTCTCGACTTACCCTATTTTAACAGCCCCTAACTACCCTATTTTTTTATGGGAAAAGAATGAAGGAAACACCCTAGAACCATCAATTCCTACCTTTTACCCTTGATTACACGCAGACGCCTCCAATCCATAATAATGATCGTAACCTATAAAAAAATGGCAAAAAAATTCAATTCCCTACCGACCAACCTTATTTTTGAATGGCATATAAATCGGAAGAAGAACTTTTTTGTGTTGTTGCCTTCACAAATGTCCCCAAAGCGTCAGCATTCGAGAAAATAGTCACACCCGCTCTCGCCCATGCAAGATTTTCTGGCTACGCAACCGGCAGTCTGGGACATCACAGGCCAGCCTCCCTAGCAACAGTATCTCTAGGCAACCAGGTTGGAATGTAACAGTGGGCATGCTGCACCTGCGGCTCAGCCTTGCAAGGAATTCCAGCCATTGGCCATCAATATCCGTTTGAGTGTGGAAGGCGTGTCATATTCATAAAAGCATAAATGGTCCGTGAAGAAAGCAACCAATGGCGTATTTATTTGCCGGGACCGGCTCATTTAATTGGCTGAGACTGTTCATCGGACACCGTCCTCAAAGTTCGGCAGCGCCTTTAGCTGATGCCAAACTGATCCTTTGTATATAACGAGCAACAGATGTATTGTATCAATTTGAACGATGTGGCCATCAATCATTCTGCTGGGAAGGTTTTTTTAGATTTTATTTGGTTCACAGAAGATTTAACTGAGAGTTCATAATTTAATGGGCTAGGACGTTGGAAATCGTTTTATTTTAAAATCAAGAGAATCAGACAAATAGTATTAAATTGACCACTTGAATGTATTTGGCGTCCAGTCTCTCTAAAATAAAAGGGCATGGCCTTTTATTGTGTAAATATACTTTGACGTTCAGTATTAAAGTCCAAGGGCTGCTGATAATCTTGATGTTATTCCTGAAAATAACAAAATCTAAACATCATAATTCGTATTAAATTTCCCACAGGAATCCACAGGAGATTTAACGAAGAGTTCGGAATTTAATGGGCTAGGACTTTTGAGTTATGTTGGAAATCGCGTTTTTATTGTAACAATCAGGAGATTTAGAACCAGACAAATTTAAATTAACCCCTTGAAATTATTCGGTGTCTCTCTCTTGCTCTCTCCGAGGCTAGGAAATAAGGCCAAAAAAGTGCGGTATAAACCAGTCTGTGCATACACGTACGGTAGCTATTCGCTATAGCGCAGAGCGCTAGCATGGCAGGCCCACGCGGTGCACTGTTTACTGGTCAGTCAGATTCGACATCGTAAAAATGCCAAGAAAACACCGATGGAGATGGAGATGGAGAAGGAACATTTTTGCAAGTTTATGTTAAGGAGAATACACGAGAAAGTGTGGATTCGTAATTTAAGAATTCACGAGGCGCGAAGTGCCGAGTGAATTCGTAAATTCAGAATCCACACTTGCGAGTGTATTCTTCGACTTAAACCATTGCGTCAAAAGAAGTATTGGCATTAACAGTGAGTGGAGATGAAAAGACTTGGGATAAATGTTGCAACCTGACGCCACTTCCGCGATTGTGTACAAAGTATATGGAGAGTCAAGATTTTTTGTGAAGTATTTCCTAACAAAATTGGAAATATTTCTCAGTCCCAGGTTCATGTCTTATCATCATTTTTGCAATGCAAGCCCTTCATTGAGATGATATAAATGGAAAAAAAAAAGGGGCGTCAGGTTGCAACATTTGTCGCGGCTCCTTCCGTCGACAAATTGATAGTTCAGACGATGATTTCTTTCTGACTCGAGGTAGGTTTTGCAGTGACGGCGGAGAATCTGACAGTGAAGATGCATTGGTAATTTCGGAAGGAAATTTTCACGCATACGGTCCTATTAATGCTCATTATAGAGAACAATTGTCTGACGTGTTCAAAGTGTGGATTCGTAATTCCGAATCCAAACTTTACTAAAGATTCTTCGTTCCGAATCCACACTTTGTGACCAGCGTAACAGATTCGTGGTTCCGAATCCACACTTTTAACAATAGTGTGACGTCATAGCAATGGTTTAATCTCAGAGCTTGATCTCTCTTGTCTGTGTATGTATTTTCCGTGATCAAGAGCTCATTTTGAGATGGCACTACTCGTATTTGGAGTGATACGATGCAGCGTGTTTCCCCAAAATTGTCCACAGTAAAAACAAGGTCTGTCGCCCGCTGGCCACACATGCATTCACTCATGAATTACGGAGTTTTGGCCAGTTTCCAGTCTTGACTAGCGTTCACTTTTTGTGGCATTTTTTGTATAGCTTTCGTAGTGCAATGGAAAAAGTTCAGTCTAACACTCCGCATATAATTGAATACCCCATTCAATCAGCATTAAAAAAATGGAAGGAAAAAAAAAGTTCCAACCGACCGACCCTATTTTGGAAAAGCATGTAATCAGAAGCAGAAGTATTTTTTGGCCTAAATGGGAATGACAATTTTCTTCGTTTATTAAAAAAGAACATTACAACAACAACAGCGCACGGCCTATTATTTTGTTTTAATGATACTCTAGAATGTACTTTAGAATATATTTGATTGTTCAATTAAAAGACCAAGGGCTGTTGGTAATCTTGACCCTTATTCCTTTTAACATAAGAAAAACTGTAGAACAATTCATATTAAATAAAACCTGGAATTCGCAGGATTTAACGAGGAGTTCAGAATTTAATGGGCTGGGATGTAGGGAATTGTTTTGTTTCAAAAATCGAGAGGACCAGACAAATTTGTCTAGATTATATATTTAAAATATTCTTTGATGTTCAGTTGATGGTCCAAGGGATGTTGGTTACCTTGATATTATTTGATATAGTTCGTATAAAAAAAATTCTCAGAAATCCACAGGATATTTAACAGAGAGTTCGTGTAGGTGTTTGTCGTTGTTTTACTTTAAAAAACGACCAAGCACATTTTTATACATGTCCCCCAATTACAGCCGGGAAATAAAATAGTGTCCTATATATTCTTGTCTGTGGAAAGCCATTACGAGACAATGATTGACAGGCGAACTTCAAAACTTATACATTGTATATCTTTGATGGTAAGCGGCCTTGGAGGTACTTGCACCATACATCGGTCATCATGCATGCATGCATTCTATCTTGTAGCTGGAAAGATTGTCGTCAAAAGTTGATACACGATAGCAGATAATTGACCAAAGGATTTTACGACTGCATTATCTAACCACAAGTGCGTGTACTGGAACAATAAAACGATGTGTAGGCTGCTGCAGGAGGGAACGTTGTTTATAGAATCCATGAACGAAGACAGGAAGTTTACAACCTTAGCCCGACCGCAGACTGTTTACCGATCGGATAAGCATGCCGTTTTGCGGCCTTTTGTCCAAACGCAACGAGATTAGCGGGAGGATTATAGGTAACCATTGGTTATCGTTAACCGGTGGTAGGTTAACAGTGATCGGTACTGTAGCACCTGGCCGGTCGGGAATGATTAGCCTCATGAACGATCCAGTGGATAAAATCATTATGTTGTGCGATTTTCGTAGGTTTCAGATTTAGTTGTACAAAATGCAGTGCTTGAAAAATCATGGTGATTATCTCGAGGATAGCGAAGAGAGCATTAGCGAAACATTTCACTGGCATTTGTTGGAACAGAAAGACGATAATGCCTGATTTTTCCTATGTATGAATGCAAGTGGAGTAGTGGAGTTGTGTGGTTGAATCATGGACATGATTGAAGCACCATGAGCGGTGCCCTTGTCTTTCGGACTTTTTCCTCGACTTTTAAAGTAAGAAGTGAACTTCTTTGTTGATGACTCCATTACTCTAACTGTAATTGAGGCGTTTTATTCAATGAAAACACTGACCTTTTTTTTTTACATCGTAAAATTTTGTTTGAATCTAAAATAATTAAGCAGCAGTTGGCGTCCGAAAATTGGGCATGAAGTGTATTGAACATGTACATGCATGTACATGTGTGTAACTACAGCGCGGCCCAGATTTCGGACACGTATTTTTGTTCGACGTTTCCGATTTTTTTGCCATATGCCAGTTTCATCTCTGTATGCTGCATCTCACAACAGTTACTCAGCATTGGAACAGACTGCAGCAGTAGGCAGATTACCAGCAAACTTGTGGTCTGCGCTAAAGTTGCATGGTCTATGCAATAAATATATCAAGTGGGGTACCAGGGCTGGAATTACTCGCCAACGCCCTAGTCGTGGTTAACTGTAGAAATATGCTGCCTCGAAAGCAACAGCTGGGTGTCTGCGTGAGTAACTTGGTGGCAATTAAAACCAATAAACTTAATATACCTACCCTGATGAATAAGAATGCCAGATCTTTGATTCCCAAACTTGATGAGTTGAGTGTAACGCTTACTGAACATAAAGTCGATGTGTGTTGCATAACAGAATCATGGTGTCCTACTGGTGTGTCATAACACCGCAAACCACATTTTGTCGTACCAGGCACAATGACTCTGCAATAAATATTGCACTGTGTGAATTTCTAACTGTTTCTGGATTTTTTTTCCAGTTTATTTTGGGTTTTCCAAAATGGCTTACCCGACTCGAAAATCACGAACACAAAACTGAAAGTGACCCACCCGTCTGAAATGATGGACAAACCAACTTGACCCGACCTGACCCAAAGTCAGTTTTGGGTCGGGTTTGCCCAACATAGTCCACGCCAGGAACTAGTTCTTAAGCAGCAGCATGATTTTCTGCTGTAGTATGCACATATTTATGCTAACTGTTAAGCAGCACTATGAAATTGGGCCCTGGTACTTACAGACAGCTCTGTAAATAACTAAGTGGACAACAATATTCCATCGTGAAAAAGCAAATTTTCTGACAATTTTTGTCTTGCCTGGACTTTGTTTAGGAAAGAGACTGTGCAGAGTTGCTGACTCAAGTCATGTGACTTGGACTCGAGTCGGACTCGAGTCGCTATTTTTGTGACTTGTGACTTGACTTGTAAATACCAGCTTTGACTTGTGACTTGACCTGGACTTGCAAACAATGACTTGTGACTTGACTTGGAATTGCAAAAAATGACTTGTTACCAACCCAAGTCAGACGCTACTCGAGCGACACAATACACTTTAATTAAGCTATTTTACTTTTAATTAGCTTTTTCATTCCAGAAAATAGACCTCAGTGACTGAATCCAGTAAAATGAATAGTTCTCACTAGTTTCAAAAGTTTTCAATAAGACTGTCACAACAAACTACAGTTTTCAATGACCAATTGTCTCTTGCTTAATGTATTGGTTGAACAAACTTTGAAAGGAACCTTTCATGAAAAGAAAGCAGGCCTTTGTCAATTGGATGTAAAATACTGGATAGCCTAACCCATTGGTAGGCGTTTAGTATACATGTACATGAAAATTGAACAATAAAGTGTTAGTGTACTACATGTAATCGAGTGAGGAAGTCTTTTTTTTTCACGGTCATCTCAACATTTATTTCTACAATGTAAAGTTAATTTTTTTAAAGTATACAAAGGGCTAATATCCGACAGATATGTGATAAACTACAAGAATAGTAATTGCAACACATTGAAAAAGGGGAATTAAGGAGGCATGTTCAAAATAACTTGTAAGTTCACGCCAGGTAAATTCTTTTAGCTTATTACAGCTGGACAAAATAATGTGCAACTTGACGTGTTCTTGGACAAAGATACTTGTGACTTGACTTGTTTTTAGACCAAATGACTTGTGACTTGACTTGTGACTGGACCTGATGACTTGTAACTTGACTTGTGACTGGACCTAATGACTTGTGACTTGACTTGGACTTGCAAACAATGACTTGCTGCCACCTCTGAGACTGTGCAATCACTATGTCTGTAGTAGTATGTAGTACATGTACATGTGCATGTACATTATCTTTGCATGCTACAAAGACCCGAGAGACTGGAATCAGAGGCTATGCACTCGTCATTCTTTTGTTACTTGTGGCCTGAGCAGCCATTTATTCAACATGCCAAACTGTTCCCTCCCGAAGCTGTTAGTGCGGAACTACAATATACGCATAGCTCATATAGTTAAAAGTAAGTGTCATAGCAGTAAGATTGGAGGCTTTGCATGGTTGAGATACTAAATAATGAAAGGTTTGCGGAAACACCATGTGCGAATAATTTCTCAACCAAGAGACTGGTTCTGAAAAGAACTAGAGGTATAAACTCAACGTTCCGGTCAGTATGCTCTGACCGTCTTCAGGCGAGTGCCTAAACTCTAAGAAAGTGAATACTTAAGTAGCAAAAGCGAAATCGATGAAGTGTGAAGTTGCATCCTGTGTGGATGCCAAGTGGCTGGGATCCTAGAGCAAGCTTGGTGCCCACTGAAGTGGAACTGTAGGGTTGCAGTCTCAGTAGAGGGAGGACCTAGAGTATAGGAGACCCATCAGTCTAAGGTGGTAGCTGAGGACCTAGGGTATAGGAGACCCATCAGTCTGGAGGAGTGGGAGCCAGATGTCGTTGAGGCGAAACCCGATGTCTTGCGGAACTGTGTTGTGCTTGTGGATCTCGCTGGCTTCCCGTATGCGTCTTGGATGCCAGAACTGGATCGGTGCGATGAGTTCGGCCGCATCCCAATCAACTTTGTGGTCGTTGATGTGGGAATGTTTGACATGTTCTGAACAGAACCAGAGGTATAAACTCGACGTTCTGGTCAGTATGCTCTGACCGTATATACTGTCATAGCAGTGTTGTAGTACTCATACTCGGTACTCGCACTCAAGTACTACTCGAGTACTTTTTTTTGGAGTACTTGTACTCGAATGTCAAAGTACATGTACTTGTACTCGATATGACGGAAATCGTACTCGAGCAGCAAAGAACTCGTACTCGCACATGTCGAAATTGTACTCTATCATCAAAGTTCTCATACTCGAATAGCGGTACTCGATAAAAAAAATGGTATAGCACTTACGTTACCACGGCCTTGTTTTATCGATACTTTCAGTTTCAAATGGTCGATTGTGGAGAAATCGAAATTTTCTCTACTCTACGCAAGTCCGGACAAACACAATTACCGTAATTTTCGGAATATAAGCCGCGGCTTATACGTTGATTTTGCCCATGAAAATGTTTACTGCGGCTTATACACAGGGCAGCTTATACGCCGAGCCTTGAAGAATAAAAATGAAATTCACATGTGTATTTAATGTACCGGTATAAGAAGAGATATGTTGCTGAAATGAATTATCAATTAAGAAAGTCATCAACGAACCGAAACCACGTGCCATGTAAAGGTGCCGAGGGGTAAAAAGTACGGTGAAAGCTGTCTTCAATCGACGCTTGCAACAAGCCGTATGTGATTATAGTGCTGCTAGCGCTGCATACTTTCCCCAGCGGACCACACCATTTGTGGTAATATAGGGGTGTACTTTCTTGGAAACAATAATTACCAACATTTTTGCTGTTTAAAAAAAAGAGAAAAAAGATGACTAATACTTTTTATGGTGTCCGAAACATTTCTTTATGCGATAATCAGTTGTTCAACGTCACAATATAATTTTTGTACTTGAAATGTATTCAAGAAACGATGAAAACCTCAAAACAGGGACTAAATCACCCCTTACAAAATTAATGGATTCGTCCATGAAAATGGCAGCATCTTTTTGACTATTTTTTGAAGAAAGTTACGATCGAAACTTGAATACTGCTCGTTAGTAATCACAAAAATTTGATAAGTTTTGAGATACATGTAAAAACGGACCTGTATATTCTTAGGACAAAACAAATCAGCATCTGTTGCCACAAAGCAAGATTTGTACGTAGCGCTCCAGTCAGACAACACACGCAATGGGGGAAAATCACGGTGGGTTGCATACTCTCTCACGTGCTGCAGCCGACGCGGCGCAGGCTGCCGCGCCGGGCGATGGACTAACTTTTTCGGCCGGGAACCGGACGGGGCAGCCGGCAGCAATTCCCGGTGTTTATTTCTCATCATCAATTTCCACATTTGTTTGTGCAAGTATCGATTGTAAATGATTTGATACAACTTTTGTGGCCCTTTTATAGCTTCTGTAGTGTAAATGGAACTGGTTCAGAGCATTTTCACTAGAATTTGGAGGCCTTACAAAATTGAAACTGTTGCCGTCGCTGCGGCTTATACGCCGGTGCGGCTTATACGCCGACTTCAAATCTTAATTTGCAGATTTTTGCGCGCTGCGGCTTATACGCCGCACGGCTTATATTCCGAAAATTACGGTAACAGCTGGCTCTGACTGGGTCTGTATATGGATCTGACTGGGTCTGAGCCAATTACGCACAATGACCCATTTGCCGTATGTGGGTACAATGACCAATCATTGTACACACCGTACGCCGAGGTGTTCCTCAAAATGGGCATACGATTAACTTGGGTGCTTTGAGCAAAGCCGTTTTCTGAACCCCGGTTTCGGTCCTATAATACGGGTCAAGCCACATAGCCAATCTGCATGAATGGAGAAAGAGACACAGCCGAAGCTGAGGTATGCAAAACGGCGCCTAGTCTGGTTACGGCAGCAGGTCCACGGCACCCTAGCCTTTAACAGAGGCCTATGGATGGGGAAGCAGACTAAAATACGTGGACACCAAAAAAACGCGAATGCTGTGTTTTTTTTTTGCATGTACTTTTGTACGTGTACGTATAACGTTGACGTTCGCTTATACGCTTGCCCGTGTGGCACTTTTCACTTTTTTTGTACCCAAATGGTATACGTTGTTTGTGCAAAGAACCCCAAAATACATGTATCATGTCGTCTGTGTCCACTGTTGTGAAGTTTGGGTTCAAGGATCACAGGGAATTTGTCTATGATAGTGTGAAACCCCACAGTGCAGCGTGCATGTTTTGTGCTGTTCGCATTTCAGAAACATATGGGACAACTTTGAACTTCAGCAACCATCAATATTTACAATTTTATTCTGCTTACAAAATTTAAGACTTTTATTCATCCGATTGGCTTCAAACTTGGTTTAGACTAAAACCACAATGAAATAATAATGAGCACTGCCAGGTGACATCATGATTACGTCATCATGGGTCACATGACATCATCTTGAATGTGCAAACTTTAAGACCCTATATCTAAAGAACTGTAAGTCGGATTGGGTTGAAACTCGGTATGTTTGTAGACCGGGATGTGTTATACATGTAGTTAAAAACTGAGATGGCGTTATCATTTCATTATCGTTATCCTTTCACGAAAAATAGACATCTGAAAAAGGCAGCACTTTCTGATTAGCCTATAAAGAGGGTTAATATGCTTCTAAAGCAAAAATAAACTACAAACTAAGCCTAAATGTGAAAACCAAAATTTGACAAAGTTCGACATGTTTTTGTACATAGTGGAAATGTGGCCTTTATTTACGGAGGTAGTCCAGTAAATTGGCCACATTTATGGGGCTAGTTGCATGTACTTTTGTACGTGTATGCTTACGCTTGCCTGTGTGGCACTTCAGTCACTTTTTTTGTACCCAAATTGTATAATTGTACAAAGAGCCTCAAAATACATGTATCATGTCGTCTGTGTTCTCTGTTGTGAAGTTTGGGTAAAAGCTGAGGAGCTGTTCGCATATCAGAAACATATGGGACAACTTCGAACTTCATTTTTGAACTTCATCCTGCATATGCGGAACTTTATCAAGCATATGCAGAAGAAAACACCCTGCATTTGTAAGAACGCTAAGAACAGAGGTTGAAACTAAGTAGAAATAAAGAATTATTTTCTCGGCCATTTGAATGCTTGTTGTACTTGCCGTTTTTTTTTAGTCTGAGGATCAAAGGACCCAAAAATACATCAACAATAATAATAAAAATTAAATGCACAACACTGTATAGATTAATTTTATTAAATGACAGTTGACCTAAACATTCATGTCTGTATCTCGGCTGTGTAGCATTTCCTTGGAAAATACATGTACATTGATTTGAGACTGCTGTTGCCGATTTAAAAAACAAATTAACTTTAAAAAATTGAAAAAGCTTACAAAGTGATTAACAGTACACATAATTTTAGGCTTCAAGCACAATATACCCGATGCCGTATTCGGAAATACAAGTACTCGTACTCGTACTCGGAATGCAAGTACTCGTACTCGTACTTGTACTCGGAAGTACTCGTACTCGTACTCGTCCTCATACTTGTATTCGGACGTTCAAGTACTCTCACTGAGAGACCTGTTCTTGTACTTGGAAGTACTCGTACTCGGCAATCTAGTTACTCGGCAGTACTCGGTACTTGGAAAAAAGTACTCGACTCAACACTGCTAAAACCACAATAAAATAATGAACACTGCCAAGTATTGTCATGATGACGTCATCACGGGGCATGTGACGTCATCATGAATTTACATTTTTTAAAGTTTTCTATTAAGAAAACTTTCTGACTGATTGGCTCAAAAGTCTGTATGAACGTAGTCCAACACGTGGTATGGAGGAAAATTAACCTAGAGTCATTATAAAAAACATTAATTTGATTTTTAATGAGATTTAATTTGATACAAAAATACATCTTTTTCAACGATTTTTCAAGCACGAGAATCTCTGCTGATCGGTGGTTATTACAAATTTTACAATCTTCCAAACGTACACTTCTGTTCAATTTGTTGAATTATTAAAGAGATTTGAGTGCGACATTTCTTTCATCTTTTCAAACACTGATTATACTCACAATCACCCGTCAACATTTTTATGCCCTGTGGCTAAGCCGAAGGGACATACATGTACTGTTTCTGCTTTGTCCTTCCGTGGGTGGGTGTGTGGGTGGGTGTGTGTGTGTTTGATCTGATACACCGTGCCCTCTGGAGACGTGCACACAATAGGGAACAAAAGATTGTAAGCATCTCCACAGGGCAATTTCTATAGATGACTACATCTCCACAAGGTTTTCACGAAATAGATATGTGGATTTTACTCAAAAACTAGGAATTTCCAAGGTGGGTTGATCCGTCGCAAATGGAAGAGTTTTAGAAAATGGATATTAAGTCCAAATTTCAGCCATAGAAATTAATTCTGGTAAAAATAAGAGCGTTTTGAAACTTCACTTTCAAACTTGAAAACTTTACTACATGAGAACAAAGAAATGACTCCACAAGGATACAAATTTCAGTGTGTGTGTGGGTGTTTGTGTCCTGACAAATCTTGTCAGCACGATAACTTGAGAAATACTTAACATAACTTCAAATTTGGTTTTTGGATTGTTCTTGGTAATCCTAAGAAGCCTATTGCATTTGAGGCCGAAAGGTCAAGGGTCAAGGTCACAGTGGCTAAAACAATAGAAATCTTGTATTTATTCTGAGATCATAGGGATTAATTCATATAAAACCTACAGAAAACACTATATAATGATGTCAATGAACGTTCCATGTGACCCAAGTAGGATGGGTTGCCCTATTATCGCGGTACTTATCACTTTTCTCGTTCGGAATAGAGATTGCCCACTAACCTTCCTGAATTGTAATGCCTTTTGTGTAGTATAAGTCTTCCTTAATATAACAAAATCCGACGGTGGTGTGGTTTATTCCGTGTACGATGCCTGTGAAAATAGACATGTGCGGAGTGTGCGAACGGAGGTGGACTCCCTATTATCGCGGTATGTGGGAAGTGGTTTTTAAAATGATCCCAACTTTTTTATTCATAGTTAATGTTTGACCAAAACATCCCCTAAATAAAGTCTGATATTTTCCCTGTAACATTCAAGTTGATTACAGACCATATTTCTGCAGGATGATTTCTTAAGACCCTGCCCTTCCCCCGAAAGGAGAACGCAAATCCCTGAGGCAAGTCTACTGATCGGCGATTGAGGGCGCCATTCACTTTACACGGTGTGCCGTTTTATTTTCGCTAACGCGCGGTGCTTATTTTGATCCCGTAAAAGTTGTTACGGTTTCGCGCTGCAAATATAGTCATTCGACTTCATTTTACAATTGCAGCTGAAGAATGGTAACCAGACAATGGAACTTTCATGGACAGAGCACAATTAAAGATTAATGTTAAAATATAAACGGTACCCTTTAGCAGACACGGTGAGGGAAAATTTTGCAAGTTTTGGAAAATGTTAATATTTATTAAAATCGTTAAAAGTCCCGAAAGACACATCATTTTTTAATCGTCCTTTTTATACAACTTGGTAGAAAATCCTTGATGACTGGTGAACTGGATAAAAATCGCCACTTGAAAGAGTTTTGGCAACGCAAAATGAGAAATTTCCCATGCCGCGATAATAGGGATGCCGCGATAATAGGGATGCCGCGATAATAGGGAGTCCGACTATACATGTACATACATGTATGTACATTGATGTTAACAGAGTGGTGTTATGTCATGGGAACAGTCACGGTTGCGGGGCATTTGTGTTTGTAAACACACATGACTTGTTTTTATTTCAAAACAATAACAAAATAATTTGTGGAACCGTTATCCTTCACAATATGCTTATCAAACTTTCCGTTTTCCGTCTAATTTGTTTTACAACAATCACAATATCAATGTACATGTATTAATTTAGCAAAAGAAATTATTTTTACTTACACGTAAAACATTGCCTGTCACTCATAATTTCACAACATATCTTTTACTATTACATTTGATTAATGTGATGTAATTTAATTTTGAAGTGTCCATTTCGGCTGCTCTATTGGGATGTTTCAGTATTTCTTCTGATGATAATGCAAACTTTGGAAAGTAAAATGTGAGACATGATGAAGAACACTCAACACTGTCAACAAAAACCGTGATGAGAAGTTTAACTCAATTTGTAAACGTTCCCTGTTTAAAGTTCAATATATATTTTAAACAATTTCAATAATTGAGACTTTTCTTCAGAGGCCTACACATGTAGGCCTATGTAATAAAAGTCTCAATTATTGAAATTGTAGAGCCTTTCTGAAACAGAATCAGTAAAAGGTGAAATGTCACTCGTGAATTTAAATTTTAACCATAAGTAAAGCTTCAATTCAATTAGCAGATTCTTGGTTAATTCAGTGTAATAAGGGTTAAATGATTTCTGCTCACTTCTCCGTTTTTGCCTTTTTGGACAAATTTGATCGTGAACTTTACTAATTAAAGATGACATTGTTGTCATACACAAGGGCTGCTTGGATCGTCATAAAACTTGGCGTGAACTCAGATAATGTTATTTGTAGGCAAAATCCGAAGTGACACCATAATGACGTAATCGGTTGACTTCTTTACAATTTTTATTTATGAATTTCCAAATAGATATTTCTAATATATAAACCCGCCCCCAAAAATGCGAAAAAGCCTATGTCCTGTTCATCGAACAGGTGTAGCTGTAGATTATTTGTAAGATTATCTATAAAAGATTGTTTTATTTTCTCTTAACATCAATGTATGCTTCACTTAGCACAAAAATTTCATATTTCATATGTATTCTTACGACATGTAGGCCCTATTAAGATAACATTCGATTTATTCATCCAATGATTAAAAAAGAATCACAGGAATTTATAATGTTGTACTCGCATTGAAATGACTGTATTGTCATGTAATGTCTACATATGTATCGGTATGTATTAGTCTTTTGTAAGGCTGATTTGAATTTTCATTTACAATTTTGGTTGCATACAATGTTCACATGTACAGTGTACATTGAATCAACATATAGAATTTAAGAAACCATGAATAATGTAGAATTGAAGGAAACAGTCCGTCTCAATGTTGGTGCTACTGCTTTTCCTCTCTCTAATAAATCAGTGCAAACATCCAGAGAATGTCAAATCAAAACTGTTCACTTTGATATACATCAGTGTGTTGTGTGTATGTGCAGTTACAGTGATAAGCAACCGTGGCAGTTTTATCTGATATTTTCAGTGATTTTCAAAAAATCATAACTTGCATATTGCTGTACTGAGCACAACTATTTTTGTATCATTAGATTGGGGATTTCATCAGAAAAAAATGTTGGATTTGCATTTTCCTCTAATACACTTTCTTCACAAAGTATATGTCATCTTGCTCATCATGCTCATTGTTGGTCTATAAAATATCACGCCGCACACTAGTGATTTTTGTCCTGAAAGTAGATCATGTGTTATGACAAAATATGCTGATGACACCGCCTTATCTGGGCTGATCACCGATAACTCTGAGGTGGAGTATAGGTGTGAAATAAATAGAATTGTGGAGTGGTGCGACAGAAATCACATGATTTTAAATGTACAGAAAACCAAAGAGATGATATTTGATTTCAGGAAAACGAAAAACATGAAGGAATCGGTTAAAATTGACAACACAGATGTTGAAATTGTTGATGTGTTTAAATACTTGGGAACGTTTATGTTGTGGATGACAAGTTAAATTGGAATGCAAACACAATTGGGATTCAGAAAAAAAGCAAATCAACGGCTTTATTTTTAAAATCTTTTAATGTGAATTGTCAGATTTAAAAACTGTTTTATCAGAGCACCATCCAGTCGACTGTTATCTTTTGTTGTATATCTTGGTTCAACTCACTTACTTTGTGCAATCGGAAAAAAACTTGAACGCATCGACAAGCAAGCTATGAAGATAATTGTTGAAGACATCCAACATTTAGCAAAGAATCATCTTATCACCAAATTTAACAGCATTCTCTCGGATACAAGTCACCCCCTCAACTTACAAATGAAGTCTGAAAACAAACAGATGCAAATCTTCATTTTTACCATGGGCTATTCAGATTTTTAACTCAACGTTCACCAGATAGTTTTTATCCCTACGCTTGTGGTTTTTATTTCATTCAAATGCCCTAGATAAGTGGCTTTTAGCTGTTTGTCTTTATAACTCAGTGATTCCATACCCAACTCTACTCAGCCCCGCCCCTCCCTACACTGCCCTACCCTGTTCCAATGTTTCCCTTATCCTACCCTCTCTTTTCATGCTCCCCCTTTCCCTTCTCACCCTCCTCTACCCCTCAATCATACCCTACCCTATACATTTTGTACATTGCCAGACCAAGCTGTTTTCATCCTGTCCCGTCCTATTTCCTCATTTCCTTATCACCCCACAGCCCGAAATCCTACTTTACTGCTCCTAGAGTGTTTATGATTGTATAGTAGTAACTTTTTTTTTCTATGTTATGATATATTTTGGTCTCGTCGTGTTTTGTGTATTATTTGAATTATTGTATGTATACATATTTTTAATTGTACACTGGGAAATCAATTTTCATGTAATTTTGAGCATGACAATAAAGAAATCTAAATCTAATCTAAAAAAAAAAAATGCAGGATTAGTACAGTGTACAGGAAATTCCATATCGTGTTACGGGTTAAAGGCATTGCCAAAAAATCTGTGTGCCCATCTTTAAGTTAGAACATAAAAGAAACTTGTAATCTCTTGTAATAAAAAGGTTTTGGGCATAACATTTGAACCATTCTCTGCACCTTCAAAGCAAAAGCTCACAATAACTCTAGTTTGCATTTTGTATGTAAAAAAAACAAGGTGCCTAAACGACTACCCAAAATCCATAATTTTAGCCCTCAAAACCCCCATTTTTTTTAAGACGAAAAACTACACTTTACTGTATTCCATCTAACTGGAACACCACTGGTATGAAAATTATTGATGTCCACTTTAAAAGAATTTGAGGTTGTGAAAAATTGCATAAATTTTGCATTTTTCAGCCATGTGTACTGGTCATTCTTAATCTTTTGGATTTTAGGATGCTATCGCGTTTTTATAAAGTGAGTTCATTAATTTGCCATTGTTTTCTGTCATCATTTCCGTATCCCATTCATGTTTTAGTTTTTCTTGGCTATTTCTATTTTGTTTTTCTAATGACTGTCTTTCAATATATCTACAGATTGTTATTTTGTGGAACGTTGATCGACCTCTCCCCTCCAAAACAAAGTGGCCTTCCATCAGCATACCTCTTACGGTGGTTGAAGGAGATAGAAAGGTAAGCATAATAAGTTTATCTACTGTACAGGCAGTAGGTTTGTACATGTACATGTATCTAAAGACAGTAATTCGGAAAATAAGGGGATATTAGTATGATGAAGCAGTTATAGTCAAAGTGCAACACGCCAACATCAGAAATTCTCATGTCTGCGTCACTTTACTTAGCTGTAGAGCAATTTACTTGTATGCATATTCCCCATTACGGCTGGTATTTGCACTAAGAGTTTGCACAATAGTGCCCTCGTTTTTCCTACCTGTAGTGCCCCGCGGCATAAATGCCTCGTGAGCGTCCTCTTTTCTGTTAGCGGCAGGTCGGGTAGGACGTGAAAAAGATGCACTCCGTATTTCCAGTCTTTTTCTGCAACCCTTATCGCTTAGGCATAACAGAAGTTTTTGATAAAAGAAATATTAGTAGAGTTATAGTTTTGTTTTATTGAGTTCATAGTTATGAAGCGTTTTGAGAGAGCCGGCCTGTCACAAACTGGGGTGAATTCCTCTACTATGGGACGGACTGAGTTCTTAGGCGAATCTGCCATTAGCGGTAAAGTCGCTACTGTGGCAGCAGTCTCTCGTCTCTAGTCTCTCAACTACCCCAGCCACTGCCAGCTACTGGCGCTGGCAGTTCCACTGGCCGTGTAGGGGACCATCGGTCTCCTTCTCCGGTCAACCCAAATGGAACTTCCAAACAGAAGGTAATCTTCGGAAAGGTTCCTTCAAAACATTTCTCCTGTGCCAGAGCTAAGCCTAAACAGTGTCGACAGGGTAAACGTGGCTTGGTTCCGAGCGTCACTACACCCTCGGTCCCATCTCCGAGCACGGGGCAGCCTGAGTGGACTAAACCTCACGCTTCAGTGGGCTTGAGTCATCCATCTCCTTCCAGCATGACCCTCCAGACGTGCCAGATGGCTCTCGTTCGCCAGAGTCAACTCAACCCTCGCATTCGAGTGGTACATCTGATGACATCAAGGAGTTGCACTAGATGTAACGGCCGTCCATTGCAGAAACATAATTTTGTTTGGTGCAAAGGGACATGAATCGGGTTTTACAGCTACCCTCCACTGATGGACCCAAGCCTGAATATAAATCTTCAAGCGCTGGACAAATTGTACAACAAGCAACAACAGGATGTTCCTGATGCCTCCTTTAGATCAGACATGTATAGATTACATTTACAAGATTATATCTACTGACAAATGCCAACTATTCTCCAAATGAGAATATGATTATTATTGTTGCCCTCTGGATTTTGATGATTTTCTTGAGACGCCCTCACTCTCCGGCACAGCAAGGACAAGCTGGCGACAGATGAAGTGACCAAAGCATTCAAGCGGTCTTTCACATACATTTATGAGACTCGCGGCAAGTTTGAGACACTCTGAATAAAGTTAAATTTGGCCTCCCACCATGATAGGCGTTTGATCTCTTCAATCCTTACTCCTCTCAAAGTATTTAATACACATACACTTGGGTTTTGAAGATAACTCGACAGTTGGAGCGGAAATGTTGACCGCTGTTTTTCACTGTCCATACTAAATTGGTCACTCAGGTGCTCGATCAGTTTGCACGAGTGTCGACCTTGACAATGTACTGTCCCTCCCATCGCAAAGATTCGAGACCATCCCGCTAACGGGAAAGGATGTTTTTGCAAAGTAATTGGAGGATTGCTTGCAAGGCGAAGCGATTGAAGGCTATAGAGAGGATTATTCTAAAATAGTCTTGGTGATATTTTAAAAAAGGGCTCATTTAGGGCAAGAAGAGGCATTTCTTAGTAGAAGTTGGTAACATGGCTATTTTACCCAATTCAGGGGTGCTGAATCCCAAAATGATTGTTACCAAGCTGAAGTTTTAGTGGAAATATGCCTATACAATATAAATCTTTAACACCTGCCGTGTACATGTAACTTATTTTCCCCCATATTTGGGCATATTTTGTTGTTATTTTATTTTTTTTAAAGTTTATTTTGGAGATTAGATTTACACTTCCTGACTTCAATAACATTTTCTAAAGCATATAAGTGACTGGATGATTATGAGGACAATCCAAAATGGCTACTATTATACCCCTTAGGTTGCGCACATTTACTTTTCCTCAGATATCATCAAGTGGTCTCTACCAACGTTGGTATTGATGAGCTTCAAATTCACAAAGTTACTTATGCGCCTATCACTTCCCTCCCACCTGGGCTGCCCCACCCAAGATGTGGGGATTGTCACTTTTGAAGTGACAAAATTTCCACCGCTCGGGCAAAATTTAAGTGACAATCCCCAACCATGCCCGACATACATACGTGGGGCGCACTAGTGATTGCCTTTCCATGTAGTACGGCAGTGTTAACAATGTAATTTGAGTGACCAAATTCCCCACCCTGGGGCATGAAAACCGTGACCAAATCCCAAGGGGGGGGGGGGGGGTTGACATTTGACAGGCGAATTACTAGCACAGTTACCTTAACAAAAATAAACGGGACATTATGTGAAAATGATAACATCTTGATGATATTTAGGCCAAAGAGAAAAACAGGTGGAAAAATGAGGTGTCCATAAATTTGGCTAAAAAATAGGCGAAAGGTTGCCTAACGTGGGGAACTTCAACAACTTCAAGGAAATCCCCCAAAATAAAAGATTATTCAATTCAATTCAATTCAATTCAACATTTATTTCCAAATCATACAAACACTGTAATAATTACATGAAGAAAAAAACAACAGTTGGGGCATATACACAAAAAGCCGAAGCTTGTAAGGGGAATGCCTTAGAGTCAAATGAACAATATACATTTTTAGTATGATAGTAAATAAGTACAACATGTATATGTACACGTTACAGATCAGAAAAAATGTAACGGACACACAAACGAACAAACAAGCAAACAAACACCCCAACAAACCAATAAACAACCTAAACAAACAAGTGGACAAAAGGACGAACAAATGGTAATGAGTAGAAGTTGAAATACTAAAATAATATGATATAATAGAGGAAAGATCATGTTTGAATGACGCATACGGTAAACTAGTTTGGAGTATTACAAGGAGGTAGGCCTATGTGTAGAATGAGGGAGAAATGCACACAGGTAGGTATCAGGGTGAAACCCAAAAAAAAATCAAAATAAAACAAGTTTTCATTTAGGAAAATTATAACAACAAAAAAGAATGTGGAGAAAAA
Organism: Patiria miniata; assembly: GCF_015706575.1. Taxonomy (NCBI): domain Eukaryota; kingdom Metazoa; phylum Echinodermata; class Asteroidea; order Valvatida; family Asterinidae; genus Patiria; species Patiria miniata. The sequence continues at coordinate 8,263,199 of NW_024037052.1, read as the reverse complement.
ACTGTGTTACATAAAGAGAGAGGAGGTATTATTTTCTCTTACAGAATTTTCTCATAGACCTTACACCGTTTCTCAAATTGAATTCTATGCATCATTCGTACGATTACGTGAAAGTTAAGAGGTCAACCTTTTTTTGTTTCTTATACAGCATGTTGCACCGTTTCTCAAAATAGAATTTTATGCATTTTCTTATATAATTTCTTACAGTGTTTAGGCGAAAATTAAGAACCATTTTTCTTCTAGTACAGAATGTTTGCACTTAGTAATGTTACATGTAACAATTTAAACGTTGCAACGATATAATTAATGTTTCACAGGTGAAGCAACTGTTTTGACGAGGTTCGCAGTACAGTTCATATCTCAATCTTGTTCCTGGGTTTAAGTGCCCAGCATGCAGTCCTAGAAATTCTTGATCGGCAAGAACTCAACATCCTGAAGAAATGTGTAGGTCTTTTCCATGGTGTCCAGGAAAAGTTGAAGGACAATCGCAATTTCGTGCAATGTAAATCCGGCCTAGAAAACTTGTAGCCGTTTTGCTTAAAAAATGCACCAAAATCTTAATCTTGCAATTTTGAGTGGTTTTAGCTCGTCCTTCCTTGTCCAATGATGAGTAGTTGTAGTCTCGAGTTGCGTTGGTTATGCCGTTGACGAAGTAGTCCGACTGGAGACTGCCCACTAGTTTTGACCCTCTTTATGACACTATCCGCAGTCTGTATAGCCAGAACCAGAATTAGAAGAAATCAAAATCAGAAAATTAGTTTTTGGGGTCAAACAGTTAGACGGAAGCATAAGTTCATATTCCTGTAAATCCACTTCAGTCTCAGTACAAAGCCGTAAAAGGCACAGGGCAGCTTTGACAATTGCAAGTGACGACACAGAAAGCTTTGAATTAATACAGTTTTATGCAAACACGATGTCTGAATAAACTTTATTAGATAACAAATTAAAGAATAAAGCTTAATGTATCTGACATCATTCAGACAGGGCTCTGGAGTTCTCTGAAACATGCAAAACTAAATCAGACCCACTTTACTCACAGTTTAGGCAGCAAATTTCTCCAAAAATTCCACTGGGGCAAAGAAAATGTCCTCAGTATTTCACCAACCAAGTTTGCAGACTCAATTAGATTTTATAGGAGACTTTTTTTCAATATTTTTCACATGAGAGGGAAGTCAAGTGATTTCAAAATGGGGCTAAATACAAGACTGGTACATGTCCAACCATGGTCCAACTATTTGAAAAGACTGACCTCTTCATTCAGTGTCAATAGTCCGGTGGCTTGACTATGGAGAAATGTGTAGTAAATTGAGACTACTTCCCCTTTCATGCCACATGTTTCTTAAATTCCTAATTTTGGCATGGTTGACTGATGCATTACTGAAGCTGTGTTGGACTGGTTGTTTCAGGTGCCAGTCTATTTTCTTGTTTTGCATGTTTTCAATACCTTAAGGTTTGGGACTCTCATACACACTGTTGTGAGTCCCAAGTTTTCATACTAGACATTATCATGCTAAAAATACAACAACATTGAAATTCTGATTTCATTAGCTGTTATTTCTACCTTTATACTCATACATACAATCTTCATATTCAGTGTCAAAATGGTCTTTTATATCTTCCAGGAAAAGTTTGAAGCGGCCGGTAAATTATCATCTGATATATCCATGGAGCTAGTATCAGCACCGTATCAAAGACAATTCCCTGGCACGCTATAATTCCACTGTATCATGCGTTTGGCATTATCATAACAGTCCTCAACGTCTTGAAACTGAACACGGCGTATCATCAGCACGCTATCCAAGAACGAATGCATGGTACCTGGGTGGGGTTTAGCATTTTTACCAAGTGCGCCTAGAATCCAGTCATCAATATTAACTCCAAGGAATTTAGTGCAGTGAGTTTTAATGATGGAGCTGCCGTCAATTAGAACTGGAGAGCATGAAGAGCATGAATTTGGTTTTTCTAGAGTTCTATGAAAGTTTGTTGGCCTTGAACCAAGATGATACTTCCATAAGTTTTTTGTTCAAGATATTGATCAAGGTAGAGTAGTCAGGAGCAGAAGCAACTATGGTGGTGTTGTCTGCAAAAAGAATAAAGGAGAGGAGGGAAGGAGAATAGTGCAGATTGTTAACATACAAGAGAAAAAGAAGTGGTACCTCTCCAGCTGTACCTCTCCAGCTGTAGTCACAACTTTTGACAGTTGTGTATTGAAACCTTTTACATGTACTTAAGTAGTCTGAGAACCACTGGCAAGCAACACCTCTAATGCCATAAAGTTCAACTTTTGAGAGAACGATAGAGTGGCCAATAGTGTCGAAAGCTTTAGAAAGATCAAAGACACCAGCAGTTGGTAACTTATTGGAAACGGAGGTGGAAATGTTATCAATAAGTTGGATAACTGCCATATCGGTGGTGTATTTACTGCGGAATCCAAATTGTTGATCAAACAGAAGATCAAATTTCTAGATGAAGTTGGAAAGTTGATTGTGAACAAGTCGTTCAAGAATTTTTGAGAAAGAAGGGAAAACAGAAATAGGTCTGTAATTATGAATGTCCTGGCAATCACCATTTTTAAATACAGGAACTACCTTGGCAACTTAGAGATACAGAGGGACGTGGCCTGTAAGACAAGATAGATTGAAAATGTGAGCAAGAGGTCGTGACATGAAAGAAATGACAGATTTGACCACAGTAGAACTGATTCTATCGAAGCTGCAGCTGGAGAAGTTTTTAAGTTGCTTGCCTACTTAGTTAATTTCCAAGAAGTTGGTCGGCTTCAAAAAGGAACAACATGGTTATTACCTTCTTTTGTTGTGTGGACTTTGCATCACTGTTTCTTGGAGACGTTGCGTTCTGATTGCCAGTGCTTGCAGAATCAGATTCTGACATACCAGTTTTTGAGGAGTTTCGGCATTGTTTCGATAATTATGTCAATGTCAAAAAACTTTCTTACCAAAACATTTTCTTACCAAATTTTTGGGAATTTCCTGGAACTTATTCAAGTCTCCCATGTTAGGCATTAGGCAACCCTTCGCCTATTTTTTTACCACAATTTACGGACACCCCCTTTTTTCCCGTTTTATATCACAACAAGCTGGTTTACCCGATCATAGATCGGGTAGGGCGTAGTGTTGGGGATGGAAATGTGTGGAGTTAAATGTAAATGGGGGATATAGTTGGGGAGACATGCAGTTAAAGAATAGCAATTTCTGTGGTGTGATCTGAGGCAATTTCTGATCACTAAAACCAATTTGAGCAAAAGATCATCTGTGAAAGTTTTGAGTTTTGAGTAATTGAATCAGCTTCATGTATTCTGAGCAATAGAATCATTATTGTAGGCTACAATATTTTTATTCGGGGAAGAAAAAGTGTGTGTGTGGGGGGGGGGGGGGAGACCAAACAATGTCCCCCCTCAAAATGTGTGTGTGTGTGTGTGTGTGGGGGGGGGGGGGGGGGGTTCCCTGTCCCCCGTCGATTTACGCACATGATAATTATATGTACCATGGCAACTGTCTGTAAATGTTGCCGTTGGTCTGTTAAATTGGCTTTTTGTGAGGCAGTCGCATTTGGAAACGTAGTGAAAAGGTTACTGTAGTACACAGGCGAAGGCTGGTTGTACAGTTTGACAATAAATCATAATGCAATAAAACGTGAAGGTGTCATTTAAAATGAAAATGTTGAGTGTTACCATAAAATTACAAACGGTCTGAATCATGGAGGAAGGTCATAATTAAGTTTCAGTATTGGACTCGTCAACAAACGTAAACTTGAACTTAATTCTTACAATTTGTGAGACCGTCTGCGATTCAACTTTTATTCAAGTTGGTTCAACCATCTATATATAAGAGCAAGTTTTACTCGGCCTGCGAGAAATGTTTGCTTCTGAAAGGTTCCGAGACCGCGGCTTCACGTCCGTGGAAAAATGTGGGTGTCTTCCACCGGGTCGGACACTTTTTCGTCGATTTTTTTGTGACTGCGTTTAAGATCGCGATATTTGAAGCAATGCATCGATCCTTCGTTGACCCCAAACAGGCCCCCGAAATTATAACGCGACACTGAATTATACGTGGCGGGCAGCGAACTCACAACGCTCAGCCTTGGTGGTGGAAGCATGGAGCTGTAAACACATTATGGAAGCAACAGCACTCTATCACGTGACGTCACATGCTTGCGCTTCAAATAGCGAGCACCGTAGACCCAACCTCGTTTGCAGAGTGTGGAGCAGCCTGCAGTACGCGTTGCCATCGACAGTTTTGCATAGCCCGGAAATACTATGCAGTGTAGACTTTCGATTGGTCAGACCGCGCAAGGCATACTAATGTATAGTCCTTCTGAGTATTCATTGCACTCGGCGCAGGGGCGGCAAGCAAAGCATATGAAAGAATAGGGACACCCGGTGGCCACGCACCATGGAGAAAAAATATTTTACCAAGGTCACCCCATCCACCATTTGGTGAACGCTTTTGCAGAACGGCCGAGTAGAACACGTAAACGAAACCCCTACGTTGACCTCGCTGACCTCGCACAGTCTAGACACGCAGAAAAGCCAGCACAGGGGGCGGCCAGGCAGTCAACGTGAAAGCGCACACGACGGCAAATTCCTGTGAAAAATGCAGTCACGAAAAATAGACGAAAAGGATCGCCGGTCCGTACGGGAAAATCAGGATGACCTGAAGTGTCCGACCCGGCGGAAGACACCCTCCGTATTTTTCCACGGACGTGGAGCGATTTTGGCGCAGCGGGAGCCCGCGGTCTGGGATCCTTTCATGAGCAAACATCGTCTCGGAGGCCGAGTTAAACTCTCTCTTATATATATAGATGTTATCTTTGTTCACATGATTTTCCCATAGAGTTTAAGTTCATCGATACTAAGGTTTGGCAAGACTACTTGATAATATCTGGAGACAAGGTAAATGCGTGCAACTTTAGGGTAGCCATTTTGGATTGTTACTATGTCCGCATAATCATTCAGTCACTTATATGCTTTAGAAAATGTTATTGAAGTCAGGAAGTGTCAGTAGAATCACCAAAATCAACTTTTCAAAAATAAAATAATACAAAATATAACCAAATACGGGAACAAATATATTACATGATGGGCATTAAAGATTTATGCAAATTAGGCATATTTCCACTACAAAACCAGCTTGGTAACCATCATTTTCAGATTCAGCATCCCGAAATTAGGTAATATAGCTGTGTTACCAACTACTTGAACCAACTCTACTCGAAAATGCCTCTTCATGTAACAATTTTTGAAATATCGCCTAGTCTAAAAGTCCCCAACCGCCAGAGTAGAGCAGGGTAAGAACACACGGTCATGTGTTATCCCCCGCCACAATCCGCGGAAGTCTATCTGTTGTAGTTTATTTTCGAGGCCGCAGCAACCACATACTCTGTGCACGCCGCACAGACTTGGCTTAATACTGGCACCAATGGCCCCGACTCGGCCGTGGTTTTCTGGCGTGGGTGACTTGCCCAAATCAGGACGACCTCCCGCCAGCTGGCCCATTGGAGCCCGTCAGTAGGAGCAGTGTCCTCAGATCTAGTTACAACTCAATCAGATTTATTCATACAAACAAAACACTTTCTATGGATACACTCAAGGTTATCCTAGAGTCAACCCAATGGGGGACCGAGTTAGACGTGGGGCCGTATTCATGAAACGACTTAAGTCATCAAAACGTATGCACCCCACTTCAATATGCGACTTAGACGAGTCTTACTATTTAAGCAGTATTCATAAAACATTTTCACTAAGTGTCCCTATTACTTTGTGACTTAAATCTATGTGTGGTCGGACGTGTCAAGTTTAGTCTATACCTATGTGAAGTTAATGTGTGACAGCCCTAGCATTGTAGTTCGACAACATTCAAACAGATTTTTTTTTTTTTCGAGGCGGCGGCATGAATACGATTGATAATATGTAACCAATGGCATGCACTGTTACAGTCCTTCACTGCGCTGCGATAGCTAAAGGCCTACAAAAATGGCCACAAAAAGTGATGAAACTTGCCTTATTTATTGTCAAAATTATTTACGGTTGATAATTCTTAAAGATAATGGAGAACTCAGGTCGTGCACACCACTATGCACAATGCCAGTCACAACGGGAAACTGGCCAATATTGCGCAGTATAAGCATAAGCGTGATGCACTGTGTGGCAGGTGACAAGCCTTGTGTTGCAGCAGGACATTTTTGGGAAACACGTTGCATCGTACCGGTACATCACTTCAAGTATTAGCGGTACAACCTCATGGACATGGAAAATACATACACATACAAGAACATTTATGACGTAAATGTGTTGCGCATGAGCAAGAGTGATTGCTTTGAATACTTAAGTTTAGTTGAGCACTAAGATAAGTGGGGTGCTTAGATCTTTCGTGAATACCAAATTAGGCGCCCCACTTAAGTTAGCAGGGTGCTTAGATTTAAATGTGATTAAGTATTCTCTTAAGTTTGAGTTTTGTGAATATGGCCCCTGAAGGACGTTTACTGGTACCTCCACGTTCCTACCAGGTTGAAGCACTGGGATTAGGTCACATAAACGTACTCGAGATATTGGCAGTCTCCAACGCTCTCCGACATTTTGAGGTATCAGTAGCGGGCCAGGCGACCTTGACCATGTCGATCTGTTTGCCTCTTGGAAAAATTACCTGATCCCTGCACGTGGCAAACGGATGCACTGGCAATTACCGATCTACTGTGCAGGGCCCCCGATTGGTGCACTTGGCAGAAGGATGCACTGGTGATGTGGTGGGACAGCCTATTTGCATACGCCTTTCCCCCGTTCTTTCTCATCCCTAGCCCTCGGGTACTAACCAAACTGGAGCAAGAAGACTGCAAGGTACTCCTAATAGCTCCCTTCTGGCCACGCCAACTGTGGTTCCCAAGGCTAACAGTTGGTTCATCAACCAGTGGTACTTTCGCTGAGGGCGGATATCCTGTTCCAGCCCAGCTCGGGTCTCCTTCACCCGGCACCGCAGGACTTCACCTGACTTGCTGGGTACTTTCACGAAATCCCTCCTTTTCTCAACGAGGCCTTTCTCAACAAGCTGCGGCCATTACAGCCTTCAGTCGGAGAACATCATCCAGAAAAAAATTAAAACAGTAGACTGCGCCATTTTTACAAATGGTGTAGAAACAAATCCCTGCATCCCCCGATACTTCTGTAGAGTGGGTTGCAGACTTTCTGGTATAATTTCTTATATTTGAGAGTAACCTCACTACAGCCATGATTAAGAACTATCGTTCAGCCATAGCGGCTATTCACGGAGGCTTCCCAGATGGAACATGTGAGAGAGTCAGAGTCTCAACCAACTAGTCAGGGGGATGTTTGTTTTGCGCCCTCGATGCAGGTTATCAAAACCCCATTTGAACCAAGGGGCAATTCAACTTTGTTGCAGTTATCCATTAAGGTTTCTCTTTTGCTAGCAGTGGCTACATCCAGACGACGTAGCAAACTGCATTTCCTTACAGTGGAGACAAGGCATATCTGGTGGGAACTGGGGGTGCCTGTCTAATTCCTCAAACAGGTTTTTTTTTAATAAGAATCAGTTGGAGTGCTTTTCGCCTCTGTACATCTTTGTCCCGGACATCAAGTCTTTCTCGTCCGTTCCTGATGACAGATTTTGGTGTCCAGTCAGGGCCCTAAAGTGGTGCATTAACTGCACAAAGATGCTTCGAATTGGTCATTTGCAGCTATTTCTAGCGACATCCCCGCCATACCGGTGTAGCATGAATTTAGGTTGTATGAAATACAGACTCATTGGTGGTTTTGCGCATGCCCATGCATAGATAATTAGGAGAGGGGGCGGTCACGTGAGAGGGTTTAACCAATAAAAGGGAAAAAGAGTCCGATTTTCATATGAGTCCAATTTTCATGTGACACCGGCCGGCCTCCCGCAACATGATTGCCTGTTGGCTAGTTACTGCCATCGAATTGACTGCAGATGCATCAACAGCAGAGACCATTGGATCAGTCCGTGCGCATGATGTTATGGCGGCTTCCACGTCTTGAGCCTTCTTTAAGGGTGTCTATATACAGGACATCGCACATGCAGCATGTTGGAATACCTCCAGCACCTTCACTGAGTACTTGAAGTGGGTTCTCCAGACGGAGGGCAGAGCAGGGAGAGCAGTGCTGAGGGTTGCTAGCTGTGCCTAATCATGTCCACAGTACCCTCTCCAGCAGGGGACTTCCTTAGAATAGGCAAGTCTCCTTAGTCTGATTCATTGCTAAACCCATTGCACATTATAATAGTGTGTAGATATTTATTATATCAGATCACTGTACAGGTACCTTGTATTACCAGTATTGCACAAAGAAAGACAAGGTCTTGGGACCTAAAGTTTTTCCTTGTAATAGACAGGACGTTGCATCAATGGTACTCTTATTGACTGCACGTGATTAATGTCCTTATTGTCCACCCACATGTGAAGCAGCTGGGCCCGCCCGGGGTTACACTTTATATAACACGTGCCCCTGTAATATAGAATAGCATCTCGCATGACCCATCGCCTACACCACGGTTCTAGTCTGTGCATAAGTAACTTGCTCTACAAGTACATGTAAGTAGAGTGACGTACCCCCCCCCCCCCCCCCCCACTATCCTCAATGTTTCAGTGCTCTAACTTAGCGCTCGAGAACAGAGGACGCTCACAAGGCATACATGTACATGCCGTGGGGCATCATGGGAAGGACACGAGAGGGCGCTATTGTGAAATCTCTTAGCGTAAATTCTTGCCGTTATGGGGAATATGCTTAAGTAAATTACTCTGCAGGTAAGTATATGTTCGTAGACCCCATCCGCACTTCTGGGGGCGGGGGGGGGGGGGGGGGGGGGTCGATATAACATTAAAATATTGAGTATATTTGATATATCAAATATTATCATTTATACAACACCTGAATAAATCCCCGTCATCTGATTGGTGGATCTTTGATCACTTGTCATTGTTTGCATTATATACTATTAAACATGCCTAATAAAATGCAGATGGGGAAATGTATGAGCAACTGCAAAACCTGTAATTATTCAAAATAAATGAAATGGGGCTACAAAATTACTCTTATTTGGGTCATTTTGTGCCAATTCAACGGGCCATGGCACCATACATGTATGTCACAGATTTTGTTCAGACTTGGTGGAAAGGTTCTGTTAGTTGTTCTATAGATTAGGTCGAAAGCAAAAATTCAAATTGCTTTCCGTTAAGGTGTAGCACAAAGTTCATTGAACTTTGCCCAAAAAAGGGGCAACTGACTGGCTCATAGAATAAATCGCTGACTTAAAGGACCCATATCTTGAGATTGAAATTGATTTGGAAGCTGATTTGAGATACATGGGTACAACTGCTGTTGTAGAGCAGGAATATAGGAAAATAATACCCATCATGCCTCACACCTTAATTTTAGGGGGGTCAAAAATGATCCGTCGTGATATGTCACATGCATTTTTTCAAATTTTGAAGGCCCCTTATCTTTGAACTGTGCATTAACTTTTTGTTATTTCAATTTTAATGTAATCTCTGACTACTAATATTGACATTTGTGTGAAAGAAAGAACAATTGTAGATGTCTTCCCTGATTTGGGTGACTCCCAATATGGCCCGGCCACAAATCCACCTTAAAATTGGCCCAAAACAGGGGGGGGGGGGGGGGGGCACCATGTGGCTCAGGTGATATAATTTTCTAATTTTTTTTAGGAAAGAGTGCATCTTCAAGATATGTATTATTAAATACAATTCTTGTGTATCTGGCATTTTCATGAAAAATCAAAGCTGCAAAAACACCCCCAAATTGGGCGACAGTGTGTGTTAGACACACATTGTGCATGTGCAGACAATTTTGACTGACCCCAATTCAGCTCAGAAGCATAAATGAACCTCTTTTTTGGCTTATGTGTATCTCAGTATGCCTCTCTACTTAATGTTGGTCCAAAAACTACATAAACATCCACACATTATGTCCTAATTGTAGTTGGGGGAACCTTTATACACCCCTTGTGTTACAAAAACGTAATTTGTCAGCTTTTCAAGCCTTCAAGTTTTGCCCTTAAAATCTCAAGTATTTTAATTTTAGCAGTGGATCAATTAATCACTAGACAGTACAACTACTGGTTTAAAAAAAAATGTAGTTTGGCAATTAGCCTTTACAGTTTAAACAACCTACGTGCTTGCGTTCTGTACAACCAGATTGTTACATTAAATTAAAGGATAAAGCCGCATATGTGGCAGGGCAAAGATTTAATTTTTTCAATGTATTTTTGTATGCTTTAGTATAGGAGTAGCCCCCCTGAGGAAATCCAGTGTTTTTTATTAGATGTCCTCCACCCTTTCATAGTAGTGTTTCCCCCTAATAATTATTTCGTTTAACCGTTTTGGATTTCCTCAAAAACAAAAACAATAAACGAACCATTGACCGCTTTGTCGTTTTACAGTTTTATAAAACGACAAACGGTATTAAGATAAATACGGTTTCTCCGTTTTATAAGTTTAGTAAAATTCATTATGGCATAAAAATTGATTATTTTTGTTTTACAGTTTTACACAAATAACTTTTAAAAACAGCAGAACGGTCAGTATTGAATACAGATTGTTTTTTATTTTAGTGTCATAGTTAACAGTCCGTGGTGCATTTTGTGGCGGTGGGCAAGGGGGTGGAGGGGGACCATGCTTTACATGAGTTTTGGCTCGGCATAATTAATGCTCGGTGTGATTCCTGGCGCCCTTTCTCATGCGATTCAGTTGATGGGGCTTAAAGAGTTGCAAGCAAAAATGGCGCTGGAAAACTGCAAAGGAGGGTATTACTTTTCACAATGGATACAGGATGGTAAGACGTTTGATGAAGTTGCAGATATTTTGAAGGAAATTGGAGTTCAAGTCGACGCGGCTCTTCAATATCTAATTCGCAAATTCTGTCGTGAGAACGAAAATGTAAGGAGGGCCCAGGCAATGACTCGATCCCAAGGACGCATTAACATTCCTAGGTGCATTGCTTAATTGCTGAACCTAAATAAAAAAATGGTCGGCAAGACTATTGACCGTTTTGTCATTGTCGTGATTTTGTAAAACAACACTCTAAAAATAAAGCAACTAACAGTTTAACGCTTTCTACAATTAAAAACAACAACAAAAAGTTTTTTTTTTGGTGTGACTTAATACCGTTTGACCGTTTTACAAAACTGTAAAATGACAAAACGGTCAATGGTTCGTTCACGGTTTTTGTTTTTGAGGAAATCCAAAACGGTAAAACAAAATAACGGTATGTCCCGGGATTGTTATGTTATGAAATTATGTTTTAATGTACATGTAGTATTTGTGTAAGTTTTTAGAAGTTTGGATCTGTTTTGGTATTGTTCAGAGTTTCAACAATCAAGTTTTATAGAGGTGTGATTTCAAGTGTATACCAGTTGAGTTTAGTGGTTTGAAGAATTGTTGCTTGTATTTAATATGATGGATCCTGACAGTTGGAGTTTGGGGATTTTGTAGGAAAATTGTGTTGTCACAACAAGGTTGAATTGTTGACTTACTAGTTTTCTTGTAAATAAATCCTTTTTGTCTTTTTGTCGATTTGAAATCTAGAATTGTGTCCCTTGTCCCTATTAATTCAATTTCCTCGTGACAGTTCCCTTCAGAGATCCTGAGGTTAGTTTAGTGTATTTAGTTTATCCCAATAGAGTCTTAGTTTGTGCAAGTTCCCTTAAGTGTGTCATTTTTCCAGGTTACACATACATATGTTCATGTAAATGGGTGAGAAAAAATCTTCCCTTGAATCACTATAAATGGCTCTTTGCTATAACAAACTCTGTAGATATACTAATCGTAAGACAGTTTGCCCATTCCTATTGGTGAAGCCGGTCACGTGGCCAGTCTTAAACGGTTGATAAACACCAGCTGGCTGGTCTTAAAAACTTTTCAAGTGTCACACGAAATTTGGACTCCTGTGAAATCTGGTGCCTTTGACCTTTTACCAGGCGATCCAACTTCGGCCGATTGCACTATGTCATCATGCATGGTACGACGTTTGTAGGCAGTAGTCACTGGTTCCGGTCCTTCATCATAGCATAGATTCCGTTAGCACGTGAAGGGAACCAGTGTACCATGCTGTATGCGCTGCATGCGCTGCATGCTAGCTGGGTGCTGGCGGTCGACAGAACCCGTCATCGTGTGCATTTTTATCACACATGCTTCAGAAAAACAGGGTTTCTGTCAAGATTTTGCATGTCAAGATGAAATAATGGCGTATGTAATGATTATATTGGGCATTTTAATGGCGTGTATAATAATTATATTGTTTGATCGGGGGCTGAAAAATGTGATAGGCATTTTTGTTGGCGTATCGGGCCAATAGGCAGTATGCTGGTTTGTACGTGCACGTGGGGAGAATTAATCTTGCCGTCCGTCGGCCAGGCGCACCAGTTCGCCCCGATGCGTTTGTGCACAATCATACTTCATGTAGTTTGAGAATTCAAGTTTTGAGTTCGTCACAATTTTCGCACATTTAACACAGGTATGTTTGTGTCAAATCATAGTCAGTTTCAAGTGTGGAAAATGGTTTATATTCGTGGCAAATAGTTAAAAGAATTGAAATGTTTGAAATTTGTTCATTTAAAATGGTCAACATCAACCTTCAAAACGGCAATAAAAAGTTTGAGGTCAGCAATTTGGCCGAAAAAATTCCAGGTCGGTCGGGTTACCGTAAACACACCATTTTTTTTGTTTGGCCTAAGTAAAATGTTCAAGATTTTGCAGTGAACAAATGTGTCTTTGCATGTTGGCCTAATCAGCCATGTGGTTGCGAAGGGCGATTTCTAAAGATTGCGTAACACTTCATTTTGAATGAAACTACATGTACACAAACATGTTCACACAGGCGGGCGAAATCTTTGAAAATTAATTTAAAAACGCATTGTACTCTTTCTGATATTTGCAGACACCCAACAGAAGATTTATACCTTTGTCAGTTGTTCAAACGGATGCAATTCTTAGTCTTGACTGTGACACCATCCTTTCTACAAATGAGGTAAGTTAATGAAAGGCCTTATCTATGAAGTGATGTAGCATAATGCAGAATTAATTGGCTTCACAATAATACCTTGTGCATTTCAGTAGCGTACTTTATAACACCTCACCCACAGATTCTGCGTCTTGATTGCCCTCGGTGATCCATGAAGCATTCTATTTTCCCTCGGCTTCACCTTGGGAAAATAGAATGCTCCATGGATCACCTCGTGAGGCTAGTTTTACTACACCACTCGAAGCATTCAATATTTGTATACTATTCCCATCATATGCAGTGAAGATGGCAGTGTACAACCAAATTTCCAGTAAAACATTATGGAAAAAAAGGCTCTGAAATAAAAAGTTCGTAAAAACATATGGTCCCAAATTTGATGGGAAATTGACGTAAAATTGTTGAGGAGAAAGGGATGAGGGGGTGGGAGGATGAGTATTTTGATCCTTGTGAAATAAACATTGGGCAGCCTGGTTCTATGCAAAACTGGACATGACCATCAAAGTTTAAAATGGAATTTCTGGTGAACTTTTTAACTTTCATTGGTGAGGCAGATACCTAAAGTTCGTAAGTATTAGTGTCGCCCCGATTCATTAAATTATCAAGTATTTTCAAAGTTCTTGATAAAGTTTGTGCAAATGTTACAGTAATACAAAATGGTGAAAAAAATTTGCAACATTTTGATTTATTAATATTTATCAACATCAAGCATATTTTTCAACAAATTCAGTTGTTCAAGTTAAGCAGTATTCAGTAGTTGACTTTCCTGTGTTATTACCTCCGCTAAGAGGTTATGTTTTCATCAGATTTAATAAGTTTGTTGGTTGGTTGGTGTTAACAAGATAACTCTAAAAGTTATGGATGGATTTGCACGAAAAAATTGTTAGGGGTGGTCCTTGGTACAAGTACAAATCGATTCGATTACAATTTCATTGCGCTTCCAAAATTTAATACTTTCTTTCATTGGATTGACTTCAACCTTACTACAAACCAAGACCACAATGCAAAAATGTGCATTGACAAGTGTAATCAAGATGAAACCATAGTAGGGCATGTGACGTCATCCAATGCCAAATCCGAAGTGATGTCAACATGCCATTGACTAATTTCTATACATTTTATATCTGTTGGCTATACTAGCTCAATATAACTGAACTTTGAACCGAAGACGTCATGATGACGTCATCATTGGTCACGTAACGTCATCATTCATGTGCATATTACAAAGTCCTATATCAACAGAACTGTACGCTTGATTGGGTTGAAACTTGGTATGTAGGTAGACTGGGATGTGTTGACGTCATCATGGGTTGCATAACGTCATCCCAAAAGTGCATATTGTAAAGTCCTATATCTAGAGAACTGTAAGTCTGATTGGGTTGAAACTTGGTGTCACGTATGTTTCAGCCCCATAGACCGTGTGTGCATTTAGTTTGCCTTCTCACACATGCGCAATGGTTTCCTCCGCGTCGTCGGCTTGCAAACAGTGGTAGCAGACGACGCACTGAACGATTGTCTGGTTTTCATGTCTTAAAATGTATCTGTCTCGAACGTACTTAAAAGATTATTAAACCAAAAATTATCAGTAGACCAAGTGAACAAAGATATAAATTGTCTCTACAGTGTGGAACGGCGCTAAAAACCTTTTCAAATATATAAAAAAAAACACCAAAAATTATGGACAAAAAAACGTACAAAATGAAAAGAAAAAACATCGTTCGCTTTTGAGTTTGGTTTACACATTTGGTAAATTTGCCGAGTTTACCTTAGATCAGCAATAGTACCATTGAAAAGGATGATAGATTATTTTCATTTTACAGGTGATTTGATGTAAAAAGCAAACCTGTAGCTTATAAAAATCGTCATTTTTCGAGTAAACCCATTTTGAAAGCTTCGTGCCCAAATAAACTGGTCCCAGTGCCCTCTATGATTGTACTTAACTGTATTTCAGGGGCGGGAACCAGTCAGTTGTAAATCGTTTCAGTTAAATGTATACATTTCCAATGCGTCGAAAGATTACAAACGGCGCGTGGCGCGAGGCTAGACGGGCTTATCCAGGGTCCGTGTACAGTACGTGCACAATAACGTTACATTCAACGAAAAAACGTCACACGTGAGACCTTACTTTTCTCATTAAAACGGTTTCCGACTTAAATGATATTTATACATCGCACTTTCCGTGGCATCCTTTACCATTTTTCAGTGAAGACAAGTTTACAGTTACTCTGCAAAAATGAAAAATTATCCCCTAAACTGTCCCCTGTTTTGAATTTGTGACCTAATACTTTCGTACTACTAGACACGGAAAAACAAAAAAAATTCGCATCAAATACTCTGTTTTTTAACGCTAAGGTTTGCAAAAGTGATTTTGATTGCCTTAAATTCCTGTCCACGTGGAAAGAAAAAAATATCAAAGTATTTTGAGCGTGATGTTGACCGATACTTCAGTGGGTCAAACTGGGACTGCAAGCATCCGTGTTTGCTGATTATCAGTTTTTCATTATTTGACTGCGCAAACTAAATGAGCGGCTGAAACACATGGTATGTGAGTAGACTGGAATGTGTTGTAGGTAAAAATTGAGGTGACGTAATCATGACGTCATCGTGTGATTTTATATACATTTTTGGATTTTTGGACCTTTAAGCCATATCTTAGGAACGCACCATGCAAAATTCAAAATTCTTTTTGTATTTTGTTTGTTTGGTAATAGGCGTTTGCACAAAATTTTGAAAAACGTGTGACGTCATGATGACGTCATCAAAAATGCAATTTTTGAAAACACATATAAGGGAAGTTCTGATCGTCATAAAACTTGGTGGATAGCTAGATAATGGTACTAATGTGCAGAATCCGAAATGACGTTACCACGACGTCATCGAATGAATTTTGATGATTTTTTTAATATTGACAATTTCATTCCGCTTCCAAAATTGAACAATTCCTTTCAGTGGATTGACTTTAATGCAAAAATGTGCATTGAAAAGTTTTATCAAGATGACGTCATCATAAGGCATGTGACGTCATCTTAAACGTGCATGTTTAAAGTCTCATATTGAGAAAACTATCAGTCCGAATTGGTCAACATATGAAGGTAGTCTGATATGTCTGATTTAATATGGATTAATTTCTTTTTGACGTTAATATATCTCACAGAAGCTACATAATATATTAGAAAATTCTTGCACTGTATACTTTGAAAATTGTACATGCATTGTCTGGGACGTGTTATTGATTTAAAAAAGCATAATGCGGAAAAGCCCTAGGTTCTGTTACAAACAGACATAGATCTCTCGTTTTGTTTTTCTTTTTGTTCCACCCCAAATCCCATACACTTTTGTACACGTTTATTCGACCCCGGCACTTTTGACCTAAAACAAAATCGTATTCAAATGAAACCTAACCTATGTAAAGACCCCATAGTGAGTTTGTGTCCCGAAGAGTGAAGTCATGATTACGTTATCCTGGGTCATGGTCAAGACCCTATATCTAAAGAACTGTGAGTCCGATTGGGTTGAAACTTGGTATGAAGGCAGACCGGGATGTGTTATAGGTAAAAATTGAGGTGACGTCATCATGCATCAAATTACAAGCAATTAAAGATAAATAGATTTAATCTTTGAAAATCAATATAAAATCAACCGTGACAAATTTTTATGGGAAGTGATGGAATAATCCAGTATCTTCATTTTATCTCCTGCGTGCTAAATCATATGACCCTTCCTTCCGGTCCAAACCGGAAGTGCCTGATAATTTGATATATCTCATGAACGGTAAGTCCGATTGGGTTGAAACTTGGTATGTAGGTAGGCCGGGATGTGTTATACATGTAGGTACAAATTTAAATGACGTCATCATGACGTCATCGTGTGATTATCACCATATCTCTCGAACCCAATATGCTAAATTAAAAAAAAAATTGTATTAAGTTTGTTAGGTATGTGCACAACATTTTTTATAAATGTGCGACGTCACAATGGCGTCATCAAAAATGCGATTTTTTAAAACGCATATAAGGGTAAGTGCAATTGACTTGAAACTTGTTGGGTAGGTAGATACTGTTATAGTATGCAAAATCTTAAAATAATTCATGCTTACGTCATCCCCTAATTTCTTTTTTGATTGATAAACTTTTTACCTTTTCTTCAAAAATGCTTTTATGCATTTTCAAATATATAATAAAAACAATTGCGGAAAAGGCTATGTCCTGTTTATCGAGCAGGCATAGCTCTAGTTTCTCTTTTTATGCCCCGCGGCGAAGCCGAAGGGGCATACTGTTTCCGCCTTGTCCTTCCGTGGGTGTGGGTGTGTGTGTGTGGGTGAGTGTGTGGGTGAGTTGGTTTGTGGATTGTTCTTGGTAATCCTAAGAAGCCTATTGCATTTGGGGCCGAAAGGTCAAGGGTCAAGGCCACAGTGGCTGAAACAATAGCAATTTTGTCAGCGCGATAACTTGAGAAATACTTTACATGTGAACTTCAAATTTGGTTTGTGGAGCGTTCTTGGTAATCCAAATAGGCCTATCGCATTGGGGGTCGAAAGGTAAAGGGTCAAGGTCACAGTGGCTAAAACAATAACATCTTGTATTTATTCTGAGATCATAGGGATTAGGGATTAATTCATATAAACCCTACAGAAGACACTTATGCTGTCAATGAACGTTCCATGTGACCAAGGTACATGTAAGTTGATGTTAAAAGAGTGGTATTATGTCATGGGAACAGTCACGGTTGCGGGGCATTTGTGTTTGTAAACACATCTGACTTGTTCTTTTTTCCTTTTTATTCCACCCCAAATCCCATGACTTTGTACATGTTTATTCAGCGCGGCATTACGAACCTAAAACAAAACTCGTATTCCAATGAAACGAGTTTGTGTCCCAAAGAGCGACATTGTGATTACGTCATCATGGGTCACGTGACGTCATCTTCAACATGCAAACTTTAAGACCCTATATCTAGAGAACTGTCAGTCAGATTTGGTTGAAACTCGGTATGTGGGTAGACCGGGATGTGTTGTAGGTCAAAATTGAGGTGACGTCATCGTGTGATTTTATATCGATTTGTTTGACCTTTAAGCCATATCTCAACGATCGCAATATGCTAAATTCAAATTTATGTGTGTATTATGTTTGTTATGTAACAGGTATATTCACAAAATTGTGTGACGTCATTATGTCGTCATCAAAAATGCAATTGTCAAAAACATAAGAGAAAGTCTAAGCGTCATGAAACTTGGGGGTGGGTAGATAATAGTAACAGTACATAAAATCTGGAATGACGTCACGATGATGTCATTGGCAGATTTTTAACGATTTTTAAAAATATTTACTATTTTATTCTGCTTACAAAATATACTTATTTATCCGATTGGCTTCAAACTTGTAGACTTTTAATGAGCACTAATACTGCCAAGTGTTGTTACGATGACGTCATATCGGGGCATGTGACGTCATCATGAATGTACATTTTTCAAAGTTTTCTATTGAGAAACTATCTGACTGGTTGGCTCAATAGTCTGTATGAACGAAGTCCGACATGTGTTGTGGGGGAAATTAACCTAGAGTCAGGGTAAAATGATTTCTGCTCACTTTAACCGTTTCTGCCTTTTTGACAAATTTGATCATGAACTCTACTAATTAAAGATGACATTGTTTTCATACTCAAGGGCTGATTGGATCGTCATAAAACTTGACTGGAAGTCAGATAATCCAAAGTGACGTCTTAATGGCGTAATCGGTTGATTTCTTTACAATTGTTTATGAATTTCCAAATAAATTTCTTGTATATTAAACCCCAAAAATGCGGATAAGCCTGTGTCCTGTTCATCGAGCAGGCATAGCTCTAGTTTTGCATTGTACTTTTACCTTTTAAAACTCCAAACATTCTTAAATCTACAAGAAATGCAGTTTACCTCCGAAGTGATGAGAAAAGATCAGTTGCCTCCGCTCAGTACCGGCAGTTGAGAACACCCCGTATCATCCTGTCCTATAACGGTTTGGTAGAAAGATTCAATGGCAGCTTGAAGACAATTGCTGAAGTGTGTCGAAAAAAGGGAGCGTGATTTTGACAGATATATTTCAGCCCTTCTCTTTCGCTTACGAGGGGCACACAAGAATCACTTAAATTTACACCCTTTTAGCACCTCTATGAGCGATTCAGGGGACCCACATGGCAATACTTCGAGAATTCTGGTTTGGAAAGGTGGTAACAGTAAGATGAAGAACACATATTCATTTCTTCGATCTCCGTCAACTGCTTGAAGATACGTGTCAAGATGATGCACCAAAAAAAAAGAACCGCTGAAGTCAAAACGGCGCTACTACACTAATATATGCACATGTAGTAGAGATAGACCTTTCGAGGTGGAAAGCAAGGTACTTCTCTTACTACTGACAGATAATAACAAATAACCGCCACAGTGGAAGGGGCCCATTTAACTGTTGTGGAGAGAGACCAAGTCGAAATGACTACAGAATATAATGTGAACGGCAAAAGTAAACTAATCACATCAACTTACTGAAAGCAGAACTGAGCAAAGTAGCAGTCTGGAGGAACATTCTGATGCGGTTGAAGACGATGACTTACCGACAGTTTGTACCTCAACTGTTTGCACAGCAACCATTTAAGAGCAAGAGATGACTATGATCAGCTGAGTGAGACCAACTGAAGGACAGCAGGATTTCCTTACCAGTTCTTGAGGCGAAGGAGTCTGTAGATGATGTTTCAGATGTGTGAGAATTTGTCGTGTATACAGAAAGCTGAGGTTAGACGACTTCTGTCGGTGTTTTGACAGATCTCGAAGAACTTCCTTGGCATCTCATGACATTTAATTGAAGACGGATGAGAGCATTCGGAGTACACCTACCGTCTTCATCATGCCATGCGTGTTTCGGTGGTCGATGAAATCCGAGCGATGCTGAAATGGTAGTTATGGGCCATATTCACGAGTCGGCCATATTGAATTTTAAGTGAGGTAAAATCTTCATTTTTTTAACTCGCGAAGAGATATGAAATAAAGTTAATTACACATTATACCAGTCGGCTCTAATGAATAATTTAAAACTTGTGATTAAAGGGAATGTACAACATTTGCTTTTGCTGCAATTTTCAGAAATAAGTGGATTTGGCGGATTAGTGTGTTATAGCAACTACTGTTAAACTGACTTGTTTCACGTTTTGGGCTTGTTTATGCTGGAAAAACCAAGAAAACCAATCATTTTTTTGTAGGCTGGTTCCCCGACCCCACTTAAGATAAAACGGAGAAACGTAAAGACTTTGGGGAATTGTAAGGTCAAATAATCACTCTAGCAGGTCTGTACC
The DNA here is from genome assembly GCF_015706575.1 of Patiria miniata. Taxonomy (NCBI): domain Eukaryota; kingdom Metazoa; phylum Echinodermata; class Asteroidea; order Valvatida; family Asterinidae; genus Patiria; species Patiria miniata. The sequence goes on along the minus strand of NW_024037052.1, from coordinate 8,242,864 downwards.
CCTTCACAGGTGTGAAATCTACTGCAAAGAAAATGCGGCATAACTATATATGAAAAATAGGAGCAGTTTTGGAAAAAAGGCCAGTTTTAAAAAATACAGTTTTTCTTGAAAATGTCAGCACATCAGGGGGCCACCATTTTACAGGATGCTTTAGACTGTCAATCCCTAACAATTCAGTAAGGTTTTTCGTGATAATTTGGTCATTTTTTTTTTTTTTTATGTTTGCCAATGTTGTATCTTCCCTAAATATGATTTAAGCCACAAAAAATGAAAGTGAGGCTAGAATGTATAAATAGTCTAGCACCATCCCATTCAACAGTTCACAGTTAATAAAATACTTTCAGGGAACCTAACCAAAATGGCTTTCTCGTGAATAAGGTCCATAGAGCAATCTGACTCAACATACCCCTTCCCAATTGTAATGGTAAAGGAGGATGGCACGAACGATTTTGCGTCTATTTCAGGAGATTGAAACGGGTTGTCAATATTTCGACGCTGAACCCCATTGCCGAGCACCAGGACACAAACTTTGCTTTTTTAGCCAATGACGTCTTCTTCAGTAAAATAGACCGGAGTAAATGTCGAAGATTGCCGTTGAAGACTATGGTGGGGGAAAGGATAGCATTATCACGCCGTCAGGTCTTTTATCAGTTTCGGACTGTCAAATGCTCTGGCGATGTTTTATAGTAGACTCATGCAGAAGTTATATCTGGGCACATCTACGCACAATTTTACAGATGTCATTTGCATAGCGTTTTTTTTTCAATAAAAACGACTGGAGACGCCAATCTAAGTCGTCAAAGTGCTCCATTAGATTTAACAAGGTTATTTCCTCGGTCATATCCAAGCACGTGAAGCTGGAGCCACACCCTGACAAAACTGAGCAAACAAATGTATTCCAGGCTTTGCCGCTAAAAGACATGGGAATCCCCCGGAAAAAAAAAAAAACAGCGCTTGTCGATATCCGGGGACACGAAATGTTGAGTTCCAAATAGAAAATTTTAAGATAGAACCGATTTTGAGACTGTTGTGCATTTTTGTGACCGAATCCCTCGAAATGAGTCTTAAGGGAATTTTTTTAAGGACTTGGATGGGCAGATACATAATGTAATAGACTATCCACTAAATATTAAGACCAAGATCAATTTTGAAAATCGGCATCAAATTTTTCGGCGTCGATCAATTTTGATAGCTTTCATGCAACAGCAAGACTTCTTGCAACAGGGTCTTTTTTGTGTGGTAAATGACTACAATCCATGCGTGGTGGGTTCAAAAGATGTGTGAACAAAGTTTGACTTTAAAAAAATGGTTGAAAAAGACTTGGTACCGAAAATTATGACTTTTAATTAGTCATTTTGGCAGCTTGTTTTCAGATGCAGGAATGTAAGCGAGTTGAGTTTTTTTTTCTTACGGCAGAGTGAAAGCTTTGTTATCTATACTACAATTCAAGGAATCTCTGTCTGTCTGTCTGTCTGTCTGTCTTGTCTGTCTGTCTGTCTGTCTGTCCGCCGATTATCTCCAGAACCGGGCACCGTATGAAGTTGAAAATCGGTGGGTGTATTGCTCCGGATAGCAGAATGTGCAGTGTCAAGTTGGAAGTGGTTTGGACCAGCCGGTTCTCGAAAAAGCTGCAAAAAAGCAGCATTTTTTTAGCCTTATCGTGGCAGATTATATACCTAGAACACGTGCAGGGATTTTGAATTGTTAACGTCATGTTTGAGCAAAAGCGCGCGTGCTTAATATGACGCAACAACGAAAAAAGGACGGGCTCATCATTGAGATCTTTTGAATTGTTTACGTCATGTTCGAGCTATTGGGCGCGCGTGCTCAATATGACGCAAACAGTGCAAAAAAGACGGGATCATTGTAGGGCGAAAGATAGCACTGCACACCGTCTTCGTACGTACATGTTCATATCTAGGTGAGTGGCATGCACGGCACATGCATTTTGTAGTCAACTGAGCAACCATCATTGCACTGTATGTAGGCGGTCGACTAAGCAAGTCTAATACAATATAGTTGTAGGGCGATACCATATTGTCCAGTAGGGGTAAATATAGGGGGGGGGGTGACGACATTTTGTGATTAAAAGGAATCTCTGTCTGTCTGTCTGTCCGTCGATTATCTCCAGAACCGGGCACCGTATGGAGTTGAAGATCAGGGGGTGTTTTGCTCGGGACAACAGAATGTGCAGTGCTAAGTTTGAAGTAGTTTGGACCAGCGGTTGTCGAAAAAGCTGCAAAAAAGCAGTATTTTCTAAAGCCTAGCGCGCCAGAATTATAGCCTAGAACTCCGCGCACTGACGTTCTTTTCAATTGTTTACGTCATGTTTGAGCAAGAGCGCGCGTGCTTAATATGATGCAACAATGAAAAAAGGACGGGCACATTGTAGGGCGATAGCACTGCACACCATGTCTTCGTACGTACATATACGTGAGTGGCATGCACGGGCACATGCATTTTGTAGTCAACTGAGCAACCATCACTGCACTGTACATGTATGTAGGCAGTCGACTGAGCAACTCTAATACAATATGGTATCGCCCTACAACTACGCCTTACAGTTGTAGGGCGATACCATTATTGTCGAGTAGGGGTAAATATCAGTGCCAGGGGGGTGACGGCATTTTGTGCGTTTAACTTGCGAGTGTGCGTTCACACCATTGAATAATGTGCGTTGTTTGCACGAGCTGCAGTTCTCAACTGCCCCTTCCGAACACGCACATTTTCGACTGGCCCTGTCCCAATTTAATAAAATATCACAGAATTAGGAATACCATGGTTTACTTTTTTATAACGTGCGTGTAGATTTTTATTTCATACACATAAGGTCAGTAACGTAACAATGGTAAAAAAACGAGACGTAATAAAACGAGACTTAAAACTAGATATGTTGTAAAAATGTCATTAATGTTTTTAGAGTGTAGCTATAATACATATTCACCCACAAGTAAAAAAAAACGGTCAGAATGTACAATGTTTGTCACTCGTTTACAGTGCTTATGTCCCATCACTAATTACACCAAGTCATGTTTGTTTAGGTAGTCATAAATAAATAAACATGACTTGGCGTTAGTTAAGTGATGAGACATAGTTTCACTGAATGTCCCCCCCCCCCCCAGAAAATGTCCGTCTGAATATTGTAATAAAAACTTTTACACGAAGTTAAAGTCGATTTTTTGGGGTGTAATTGTTGAGAATACTCTTAATTCTTGGCCTAAACCCCTTGAGGCAAGGAACTTTTGGTCACAGTGTCCACAAATGTTGCTGTGACCTTTGTGAAATGAGGCATGGGGAAAACTAAATGATACTCCTGTGGGTTTTAATTAAGGTTAACATTTGGGCAATTCTTTGGTAACGGAATTACGCCAATTTGTCACTTTGTCAATGATTATTCTTCCCAAGAAAATATGTTCTATGCTAGGCAACTAATCTAAACATGGAAAGGGAGCCAAGACCCAATAGAATTTATTGACCGCTAAAAAAAAAAATCCCACGAGATTACCCTTTAAAGGGTAACGGAATTACGGACGGAGGACAAGCATATTTGAGTTCTCGCATAAATTAATAAAACTCTCTGAAGTTTTGAAATTTTAAAATTGGACACTACCTGTTATTTGTAGAGTTCAGGGTTGTTGTTAACTACAATGCAGAACAAAGTTGAAAAATAATCACTCTTTTCATAATTTGCATTTTAATCACGGTAACGGAATTACGCCTGGACCGGTAACGGAATTACACCATAGGTTTAATAGGTAAATGCAATACATTAACATTGAATTCAACATAAACTCATCACAATACAAATTTTAGAAGTTTATAAAATGGCACAAGGGGAAAGCTAAGTGAAAATTAGCAGATCAAAATGTAAATGTAGGCTTAAACATGTCTGGGCTTCATTTTTTTTAGGTCAAAGGTCAAGGTCAAATGAAAGCAGTCTGGTGATGGCTGCCATTGCCGGTTCCAATGTACATTTTTTTTTAACCGAAAATCGAATTTTACTATGCACAATTGTATTATCGTATTTCACTAGTTTATCGTGCACGATACAATAAAACTGTACTGGTTGGCATCTCTGAGCAAGGGAAGATGTAAAGTTATGTCAAGTAGAAGTACAAGTACAGTCTGATACTCAACTTTCATATACTTGTGGAATACATTTTCTGTGGGTACCAGACAATAGCTTTGGCAACACATATTTAAAGGGAATTGTACCTCATGGCTTTTGCTGTAATTTTCAGAACTATTTGAGGGGGTAGTATAATAGATCAAATACTGTTACACTGACATGTTTAAAGTTTTGTGTTCGAAAATGCTGGAAAAACCAAGACAAACCAAAAAGTAGTCTGGCTCCCTGACTCCACTTAAGATAAAATGGATCAATTTATGGATGCCGGAAAATTGTAAGGTAAGGAAACCAGTCTTAGCTGGCCTGCACCCGTTCATGAACATGTAACCAATAGCAAACAAAATTTGGACTGAAAAAAAAGTGTAAAGTTGGAGCAGTAGTTGAAAAATAGTTAGGTTTTTCAAAACGGTGGTCGGCTGACCACCGTTGGAAATGTATACAAAAATACCATTTTCTTGAAAATGACTTCACACCAGGTGCCATAATTTCATAGGATGCTTTAGACTGTCATTTACCAACATCCTAGTAAGGTATGTCGTAAAAACTTGGTAGTTTTATTTTTCGATGTTTGCAAATGTTGTATATTCCCTTTAAGCATCCGAACAACTATTAGCATTTTTTAAATGGTAAAAAAGAAAAAGTAAAATTAAAAAATATTAATGGAACACCTGATTATTTTTAATTGTATAATAGCAAATTAAAGAGGGAAATAGTTTAACTAGGTAATTTAGTATTTAAAGTTATTGTCCAAGGTAACATGCAAATCTCCTATTCAATATGTCAAGTACATAATCTGGAGGAAATGTGCATACTTTGTTCATGCGTAATTCCGTTACCGTAATTCCGTTACCGTTTCGTAATTACTATTTTAAAGTTTTTATTTTTCATTTATGTTTACAGTAGGTTTTTCTCAACATACATGATTTGAAGGGAAAAAAAACAAGAAACTTGGCAACTTCCGCAATGATTGCCCTCTTATATATATATAGGAGGGGCCAATGTTTCCCCGTCAGTTTGAAATGTTAAATTTTTGGAATCCATTTGTCTTCTTGGATCAGATAAGAAGATAAGAAACGCTGTTATATTTTAAAATTATTTTTCTTGTGTTTTTCTGTGTTTCTTCAACATACTTTCACTAACTTTGAGGCAGAACACCAGCACTTTGTTTAAAAACACAAGTTTTTGTGTCGAAATAGAGATTGTTTGTTATTTGTTAGGAACACAAAACTGAAACTCGGGAGGGGTATACGGGCAGTGACTCCGCCCCTTATTTCGTTTAATGTGGAAGGCATATATTTTGTTAAATTTATGTACACATATTGAAAGTAATGTTCATATTACTCCCTACTGGCAGAAGCTCTATAGGGGTTCCCCTCCTCCTCTATCACCCTCCAAAAGGTTTGAACCGCCCCTCCCCTTCAGGATGTCGTTCTCTGAAAAATTTCAGCAGCCCGCATGGCAGACTTGCAATCCATTTTCATGAGTTTCTTGTGTGTATGGATATCTCAAAGTGGATGACTGTGGAAAGAACTGTCTTGATCATGCAGGACGTCAAGAATGGAAGTGTTGCAAGTAATAATAGACCTATATTTTTTTCCCCGTGACGTACAAGCTATTGACTGGTATGACAGCCGAGGAATTCTACTGTCACTTGGAGGAGATTGACCTATTTCTAGATGATCAGAACGGATGTGTTGAAGGAAGTAAGAAAAGCAAGACAAATTTGGCGGTGGCATGGATTGATTACGAGGCGTTGTGCCGCAACTCATCGATCATGGAATGCTTGAAATTTAGTTGGGATTGCCGAGTGGTCGGAACATCAATCAGGCAATGGTATATGAAGGCCTGGAGGATGAACTTGGCAGCTTATAACAAAAATCTGGACGAGGTAAATATCAGACATGGGATTTTACAAGGAGACTCCACTGTTGATCGTTCTGGCATATTGATGCCGTTGTCACTGGTTCTACGGAAGGTCGGTGCTGGTTATGAGATGGCTGCAAGATAGATTCTCTTCTTCACGGATGATCTCAAGTTGTTAGCTGAGAACGAGAAGGTGTAGATTCTCAGGTGTAGACGATTCGGATTCATAGTGGCGACCATAGGGATGCAGTTAGAGAAAGTGTGCCTTTTGACGGTGAGGATGGGGTATGAAGGTGTATTTGGATGTCATTTTCCTGGCTGATGGGTCACAGTTAAAGGCGTTGGGGAGAATGAGTGGTAGAGAGTGTATGATGAGCAAAGAATTATGATGCACGAAATACATCAGCAGAGTAAAGAAGTGCCTCAAGTTGATTGGACCAAGGACAATGCCGGGGTTGACGAGTGTTGAGATTTTAACATCGATAGGTAAAGTCTGCAGGGATACGGGATACGTCAGCCGGGCCCAGGAAGGATTGAAGTTGCGAGGACAGGAATGGAGGAATAGCGTACAAAGACGGAAAGAATGAGGAAAAGGCTCAGAGATTGGGAAGGAAAGCCACTTCATGGATATTAAAAACATGTGCAGGTCCATTTCACTGAAGCAGCTGCGTAACCGGGGGTCTATATATTGTTAGCTCCCCCTCCCTCCCCCTCCTACTATTGTCGTCCCTCACCCTCCTACCATTGCCCTACTAGCGTTCTTTCGTTTTAGTCAACCCACACATTGTCGGTGATTCGGATTAGAGGGCTCATTACAAAGACGAGCCAATAAAATGATGCATTTGTAACCCAACTTTCTGTGACTCGGAGTTTCCACCGAACGAATTAAGGAAAAGCTTATTCAGTCATATGATTGAATGGCTTTTCCGTAATTCCTGACACCACTTTTGTCCTTCATATATCATCTCATTTAAGGTCGTTCATTGCAGAAATGATGATAAGACAATGAATCTGGGACTGAAAAGTATTTCCAATTGTTAGGAAAACAGTTGTATCGACTGTCCATAGACTTTGTACACAACTGCGGAAGTGGCGTCAGGTTGCAAACACTGGCAATTCGACCAATCGAACGTTTAGTCCTGATTTGGAATGAAATGACGTCAAAATTTAGTAACGTCGACTCCAATTGGCTGAGGTGCGGGATAGCATAAATCTGCGTGCTTAGATATATCAGACGTTATGCAGGCGACTTGGCTGCGTGTATAACACGAAGTTGTACAATTTGTTTAATGAATGAAGCCGCTGATGTCCTATCGCTCGACCACTTTGGGTGTATCTTTGTGGTCTTGTTTTGTTAATTATTTTTTTTTGTATTTTTAAAAGGTGGAGTTTGCTTTTGCTGTTTGGCGCGATTTTCCAGAACGTATAGTTGGTTATCCAGCTAGATCCCATTTCTGGGATGAGACAAAATCAGCATGGGGCTACACGTCACGCTGGATTAATGAGTATTCAATCGTACTCACCAATACGGCTTTTTACCACAGGTATGTCGACTTAGAATCTAGTCATATTTAGTCCTTTAATAATTGAAAACGCTGCTCAATACTCGGCATGAAAGCAGATGCATTTTCAGAATTAAAATGCAATTTAAATCCAATGTTCTAAAACAATGTTTTGTGTTTGATAATTGGCATATCTAAATATTTCACTTCCTTTTTTGAAGATACTTGTGATTAACCATGTATTCTCCACCTAGGAACTTAGGAGTCGGACCTTTTACCTGTTACGAACTTTCATGTACAAAGCTTTTGGCTGCCTAAAAACAATACTTATAAATTATGACTTAAATATACATAATGTTTATAAAATTAATCTGAATTTTACGCCATCCCGATGAGATCTCATTTTTTTCTGTGCATACGTACAAAAGTACAAGATGTTACACTGAAATACAAATTGTATTGCGTGTCGTTATTGTTTCCTATAATTGTTGCACTTTATTGACATTCTTTATTTTACTTGTGTCCCTTATCTATCATAGGTATTACAATCATTTGTACACAAGGTATGCTCCATCATTACTGCCTGATGATAGCCCTGGAAGTAGCTGTGGACACATTCTCATGAATTTTGTCGTGGCGCACGTGACGCACTCTCCTCCCATCAAAGTAACACAGAAGAAACATTACCGGGATGTAATGTCCAATAAAGGGGAGGACTTGGTTCAACAGTTCAACCACAATATGCACTGTATAAATGTGTTTGTCAAAGAATTTGGATATATGCCTCTGATTCGGTCTCAAATGCGCCTTGACCCAGTTCTCTACAAGGACCCTGTTTCTAATCTTAGGAAAAGATATCGACAGATTGAAACTGTCGAGTCAAAACCTTGGTAATATCACACCATTTTCTTAAAGCTCGTATTATATTTTTTGTTTTGTTAGTAAATTCTTAACGGTGTTTGTGTAGGATTATCATTAATGTCAAACGGTATTTTTGTGTTATTTCATATGCATGTACTTGAAGATAATCCCTCTATTGATGAAGGAAGTGAGTCTGAATCGAATAGGTCAACTGACCTACGACAGTCAGGATTGTAATGAAATTCCTAGATAAGCGAACCAATTATTTAAATTGTTGAAACAGACCATGAATATTTCCCATTGCTTTCTAATTTGCTCCTAAAAAAACGATAGGTTGAGAAAGGTCTGTTTGGTGATTTTTGTCTGGTCAAAGTTGGCATTCAAACTGAACAATCTTGAGAATTTAAATTCTCAAACATGTAATCAGGGTTGTTGAGTGAGTGATCTTAGTGTCGGTTCCAATGTTTTGGGGCTTCGATGAAACTCTTCAATTTACACTATTCCGATGTTTGGGAATAGCTGCAAATTTTTCCTACTTTCAAGCTGCAAATTGTCATACTGGTTCCAAATTTAATGTTTCCACTGGTCTGGGAGAATCTGTCGTCACAAAACAAAAACTACCAAATTATTATGAAATACTTTACTGGACTGTTAGTGAATGCAGTCTAAAAGCATTCCATGAATCATGGCAACTGGTGCTGTCATTTTCAAGAAAAGTGATGTTTATATTTATTTCCTGACTTTTTTCAACTACTGCCCCCCAATTTACGAAATTTATTCAGTCCACATTTAAGTTTGCAATTGAATCAAATGTCCTTTAACGGGTGCAAGCTAACTAGACTGATTCCCTGACCTTACAATTCCACAACGTCTAAAAATTGCTCCGTGTCATTTAAAGTGGGGTAAAGTGAGCCAGACTTAACGTGATTGTTTTTCTTGCTTTTTTCCAGCATCTGCGCACACAAAACTCAAAAAAGTCTGAAACAATATTTGCTATTAAGATACTTAACCCCAAAACCATCCATTTCTGAAACTTACGGCAAAACCAAATGTATATTCCCTTTAATATCATAGGCCAAATAACAGTACTGCTAATGGTTCATGCAGGATTGTATGTATAAATATATTATTTTTGCACAAGTTTAATCCGAACATAAGCCATATCTTTGTGCAGTGTTTGATTTTCACTCTTCTCTGCATTATTGTTTGTGCAAAAGTGTTAATTTGGTACCAATAAACCATGTATTAAAAAGTGATTTTTTTAGAATATTGATTTTCGTCATCGAGTCATGATGTTTTAATTTGCGTAATTTTCCAACCAGCATGTCGTATGAAATTCAAGCAGTTAATCAGGCAATAATCAGTTGAAACTCCCATTTTTGTGCTTAAAGAAAATTGAAAGGCCTTTTTCATGTTAAACATTTTAAAAAATGAGAAAAAAACATTATATTTGGGCGCCTATTTTTGTGTTAAGAAAATTCAAAAAAAAATTTTTTTTTTTAATTACTAAAATGAATATGGATTTTGTTACAGAAACAAAAATTACATTATAGAAACCCATTTTTGAGTCCAAAAAAATAATTTGAAAGTATTTCCGTGATCAAAAGCAATTCAAAACCCATCTTCGTTATAACTTACTTTTATAATAATTTTTTTTTTTTTTTTTTTTTATATTAAATTAATTTTTTTTTTTTTTTTTTTTATAATAATTTTTTTTTTTTTTTTTTTATAGAGGGGCCCAATTAACAACAGAATAATGGGGTTTCGAAAAAGCCTTTTAATCACGCCCACGATGAGTACACAATTTTTGTACACAAAAACTTTAAGAAAGCAGGGAGCTCGATTAACGCGGGTTAAGAAGGCGCCTGCTGATTGGTCAGTTTCTTGAGGTCATTTATAATGCAGTCTAGTGGTATAAATAATCGCCTAATCTGTTTAAGTATTTCATCACACCCACGATGAGGAGCATTTTTGTACAGGGTGTCGTATTACAAAAATTCGGCATCGAAATTGACCAATCACAATCTAAGTCCTTATCTGGGAATGAAATGAAACTCCGTCACAGAGTCTTAGCCTGGGTGGACAACGTGTGATACTGAGACAAGGAAATAGGTAACTAGCTCCAATTTAAAGCCCTTGATTGGTTCATTCTCGGCACGTGCATGCATTTATGCAGCATGATTGTTTATTTTTAAAATATTTTGAGCACAGACAAAGTACGCAAAATCGCCAGTGTCTGTATAACTTAAAAGCATTGCAACTTCTCTCTTCATTCTGGCATTTCTCCAATGATCACCACTGAAAACACAGACTGCAAACAGTGGGGCAGACTGCAGCTCCTGTAGTGCACATTAAATAATGAACAGTTTGCGGAAACACCACGTGCGAATAATTTCTCAATTAAGAGAATGGTTTTGAATAGAACCAGAGGTATAAACTAAACGTTCCGGTCAGAATGCTCAGACTGTTTTCAGGAGAGTGCCTAAACACTAAGAAGGTAAACACTTAAGTTGCATCTAGAGGAAGCTTGGTGTGCCCATTGAAGTGGAACAGTAGGGTTGCAGTCTCAGTAGAGGGAGGACCTAGGTTATAGGAGAACTATCAGTCTGGAGGAGTGGGAGCCAGATGTCGTATAGGTGAAACCCGATGTCTTGCGGAACTGTGTTGTTGCTTGCGGATCTTAATGGCTTCCCGCATGCGTCTTGGTGCTATAACTTCAACGCAGCGATGTGCGATGAGTTCAAAGCCGCATCCCAATCAACTTTGTGGTCGTTGTTTGACAATGGCCGTTTTGTCAAAATCCCCTAGCCGTCCATGTGTTTTGTGTTCTTAGAGCCTAGTAGGAAGAACCCGACCGGTTTCCCTATGTAGACTTTGCCGCATTCACATGGAATGCTCTAGACTTCTGGCTTGGAAGAAGAGTCCTGCTTGTCCTTGTGAGTTTGGAACTTGTTGCCAGATGAATGGTACACTTGACGCCGGCTTGTCGGATGATGCGTTGAAGATGATTAGAAGCTGGACCTTTGTATGGAAGAGAGACTGAGGGAGATACAATGGAAGGACCTTGTGTAGAGGAGTCCCGTTGGTCAGGTTCACTGAATTTGATGTGGTTGGGTTTGTTAGGTTTGTGCACATTGTTGATAAAGTACCTTATATTCAGATTAATAGAGATATTCCACTTGTCTCTGCTATTGCTTTGCTGGCCACTGCTAACGTGCTGTAAACAAGGTGATGTATTTTGTTACTTCCCTGCCCTTAATTAAGTGTTGCGTGATACTAATATCAAGTGCTGCCACTGGTGGAGTTCGTCGGGATACGTCCCTGCCATTGATAGATATGAGAGTATTGTACAACATGTAGTTCCATAGCCATAGTCTTCTAAACATCTTTTCTTCTAAAAGATCTTCCAGAGCCTTGCCTATTGCAGACGATCGCTGGATCTCTATTGTGTGTCATTGTGCAATCGTTGGACGTCTACGCCATGTAAAGCAGTGCACAATTGTCGTTGTCGGAATTTAACTAGTGCACTTGAACTAACTTGAACTAACTTTAACTATCGGCGAAGTTACTCCGCTAGCATTACCTGCTTGCCAAAGGCAGCATTTACAGTGAACCAGAGGTAAGGAGATGGATCGGATCGTTAAAGTGAATATGTTCATTCTCTTTTTCTCCTCTATTCCTCTAAAAAGGAGACAAAGTGCTGCACCACTATAGACCTTGGCCCTTTGTTGCAAGTGAAGTCCCTAATTGGACTAAGCGACAACACACCTTGATCAGAAACCCCCGTGTAAAAAGTGACTCTGGAAATAATGCCGTCTGTGACACAGCAACTTTGTGTCAAAGGGACGACGGTGTAGGACCGGTTACTCGTTCGCGGATGCATGTGCAAAGAGACACTGAATCGATTGACCTAGAACAATGGAGCCTATGGACCTGCAACTGAGCCAAAATGACGCCCCTGTTGTTCGTTGTGCATTTAGAATGTACGCATTGACGCGGCTGTGATTTAAAACTTTGGAACATGACGAATTCATCAGTTGGATCTTGGAGACAGGGGATATGTCCCAGACAACCAGCGTAATTCTCGACGGAAATTTAAGAAAGCGATGGAAATTACCAACTAGTCTTTGCAAGATTTGCCCTGGGGACGTCAGACTAAGACTAGCACCACACTAGCGGATTTTTTTGAGACATTCCATCAGGTGGTACCCGTTTACTGAAACCAGCAACCCAGACACACTATTAGGGAGGTGGCTGCGCCGCGCCGTGGGCGCATCTTCCCACCATCATGAGTCCACCCCCCTACGTGATGAACCAAGTCCCTACCGACCGGTGACTGAGCCTGTATCCCCAGCCCCTTGGAGAATAGTCCACCCCGACGTCGCTGCCCAAAAAGGAAGCATCAGTCGGCAGACCATGACAAAGCGGCTTGGACATTTAACTTTGATGAAGCTGACCAATCAGTCGCAAAGCAAGCTGCCGTCTACCCTTCGGCAGTTATGGGGAAACTCGAGATGCTGGACGCAAAAATAGAAGCGGTAGCTGTGAAGAACCAGAACGTCCTGAGGGCACGAACCGACGCGCTTGGACCAAACATCGGACGTGCATGTGCTACGTGGATCTCTACTAGCGGACATTAGATCGGCTGTTGTCTCTGGTATCAGGTCCCACAAACGAGTCGTTGCCATCAACTACGTGAGTACCAGAGTGAACAATGCGTTTGCATTGCGTTTCTCTCTACATACAAGATACCAACGAGATCTATAACTAATGTTATTAGTTTTGTTGCATTGCGTTTTCTCGAGGTTTTCAATATTCATTTTAAGCCAAACACTTACAATTTAAGTGTTTGGCTTAAAATGAATATTGAAAACCCTATGAATATAGCCTATTGAATGAATCTTGATTAGTGGACACATAGATTTCCTTTTGTTTTGAAAAGGGGAGAGAGGTTGATAATTGCAGTGGTCGTTTATTGTCGATTTTATGACTGTTATTTTAACGAGATTGCGATTGGCGATATCTCATTGGTGTTTTTACCCAGTTTTCGGGTTTTCGGGTATGTACAAGATACCAACGAGATCTATAACTAATGTTATTAGTTTTGTTGCATTGCGTTTTCTCGAGAAGTAATTGTTGCACACGTAAGACCACTTAAACTCCGTATATAGCTACTTTTAGGATGTTTACTCATTAGTCGCGTTATAGATCTCATTAAAATTTAAAAAAAAAAAAACCCTTCACCGAATTTTTTTTTTTTTTTTTTCTTTAACAATAATAATGTCAAAACCTTATCTATACTACAATTCAAGGAATCTCTGTCTGTCTGTCTGTCTGTCCGTCTGTCTGTCTGTCCGCCGATTATCTCCAGATAAGTGGTTTGGAAGAGCGGTCCTCGAAAAAGCTGCAAAAAAGCAGTATTTTCTGAGGCCTAGCGCGCCAGAATATAGCCTAGAACCCGGCGCGCACTGCTGTTCTTGTAGTCACCGTATGGAGTTGAAAATCGGCGGGTGTATTGCTCGGGACAGCAGAATGTGCAGTGCTGAGTTTGAAGTGGTTTGGAAGAGCGGTCCTCGAAAAAGCTGCAAAAAAGCAGTATTTTCTGAGGCCTAGCGCGCCAGAATATAGCCTAGAACCCGGCGCGCACTGCTGTTCTTTTCAATTGTTTACGTCATGTTTGAGCAAGAGCGCGCGTGCTTAATATGACGCAACAATGAAAAAAAGGACGGGCACATTGTAGGGCGATAGCACTGCACACCATGTCTTCGTACGTGAGTGGCATGCACGGGCACGGGCACACGCATTTTGTAGTCAACTGAGCAACCATCACTGCACTGTATGTAGGCGGTCGACTGAGCAACTCTAATACAATATGGTATCGCCCTACAACTACGCCAGGGCTACAGTTGTAGGACGATACTATATTGTCCAGTAGGGGGAAATATCAGTCCCGGGGGGGGGGGGGTGACGACATTTTGTGCGTTTAACTTGCGAGTGTGCGTTCACACTCATTGAATAATTTGCGTTATTTGCACGAGCTGCAGTTCTCAACTGCCCCTTCCGAACACGCACATTTTCGACTGGCCCTGCACTAGTCTTACTATAATTCCAGGAATCTCTGTCTGTCTGTCCGTCCGTCGATTATCTCCAGAACAGGGCACCGTATGAAGTTGAAAATCGGCGGGTGTATTGCTCGGGACAACAGAATGTGCAGTGCCAAGTTAGAAGTGGTTTGGATGAGCGGTTTTCGAAAAAGCTGCAAAACAGCAGTATTTTCGGAGGCAAACGTGGCAGCTTAGAACATAACACCACGCACTGCCGTTCTTTTCAATTGTTTACGTCATGTATAAGCTAAAGCGCGCGTGCTCAATATGACGCAAACAATGCAAAAAGGACGGACACGCGCACGTGCAGTGGTGTAGGGCGACACATTGTCCAGTACAGGTGAATAGCACTACATACCATGTTTTCGTATGTACACGGGCACATTATTTTTGCAGTCGACTGAGCGACCATTGTAGGTGGTCGAACTTCAAACTTGGCACAACTTTTGACGTAAGTGTTGCGTTCAACCTGTGAAAACAACACCATTGAATCGCGTGCGTTGTTTGCACGAGCAGTTCTCCAAACCTCTGCAAGTATGCAACCTATACCAGCGGCAAAGCAATTTGCGCTTCCCGAACATGCACATTTTAGACGGGCACTGCACTAGTTGTTATTAATAATAATAACAATAATAACAATAAGGTCAAAACCTTATTGTTATTGTTAAAAAAAAAAAAAAAAAAATTCACCGATTTTTTTTTTTTTTTTTTAACAATAATAACAATTAGGTTTTGCCCTTCACCGATTTTTTTTTTTTTTTTTTTATCAAAAATAACAATTAGGTTTTGCCCTTCACCGATTTTTTTTTTGTTTTTTTTTTAACAATAATGTCAAAACCCTATTGTTATTAATAATAATAACAATAATAACAATAAGGTCGAAACTTATTATTATTGTTAAAAAAAAAAAAAATTCACCGTTTTTTTTTTTTTTTTTTTTTTTTTTTTTAACAATAATAACAATTAGGTTTTGCCCTTCACCGATTTTTTTTTAACAATAATAATGTCAAAACCTTATTGTTATTAATAATAATAACAATAATAACAATAAGGTCAAAACTTATTATTATTGTTAAAAAAAAAAAAATTCACCGATCTTTTGGTTATTTTTTTTTTTTTTTTTTAACAATAATAACAATTAGGTTTTGCCCTTCACCGATTTTTTGTTTTTTTGTTTTTAACAATAATAACAAATAGGTTTTGCCCTTCACCAATTTTTTGTTTTATTTTTTTTTAACAATAATAACAATTAGGTTTTGTCCACCGATTTTTTTTTTTTTTTTTTTAATATATAATTCTGAGTGATTGTTTCTCAAAGTCTTAGTCTCCGCGTTTCTCACGGAAGAATTCACCACAGTATGATACATTTGTATTGATTTAGAAATGACAAATTAAATAATAATTGAATAAGTGAACAATATAATTTTTTCTTTATCTCGGAGACATTTTATTAATTATCAATCAGCTTTCATCCATTGAATAAACGTCTTGTAGCGATATAGTAATGACAAATTAAAAGCGCCTAAGGAATAGAAACTCTTGACAAGGTACCGAACATTTTTCTTCTTTTTAAGCAATTTTTTGAAAACTTTTTAAAATAACACAATTACAATTTTCGACAAGTAAAGGATATGATATCTTTCTATAAGCTAGAAAGTCATCAAAATGCTAACTTTAATTGCGCACTTGAAATACTAAGAAAGCAATGGAAAATAGTGTTTACACAGTTTTCTCGAAAACACATTACATTTTTAAAGTTCTGCTTTGGATTTTGAATATCATACACGAAATGGATGATCCTAACGAAATGCATGATCCTACAGGAATCCAGAAAGTTTAATATAATCACCAATGCCTTTTACTTCAAAGGAATGTACAACGTTTGCTTTTGCTGCAATTTTCAGAAATAAATGGTTTGGAGAGTGTTACAGCAACTATTGTTACACTGACCTTTTTTTTCACGTTTTGGGTCCGTAGAAGCTGGAAAACCAAGATAACAAGTTATATTGTTGTATTCTGGTTTCCTGACCGACTTAAGATGAAACGGAGCAATTTATAGACTTTGGGGAATTGTAAAATCAGGGCATCAGTCTTAGCAGGCTTGTAATTTTGAACGGTGTCTAATCATGCAAAGGAAACGCAGACAAACTAAATATAAAAAATTAGGAGCACTTTTCGAAAAAAAGCCAGTTTCCTCCAATGTTGGGTTGGGGAAAAAAATTCTTGATAATGTCAGCACAACCAGGAGCCACAACTTCACCAGTTGAGATATTTCGGGATAATTTGATCATTTCGTTTTCTGAGTTTTGCAAACGTTGTATCTTCCCTTTACAAGTTACAAACCATAATTAAAGTGTATATCATTTTAACATACGGATATCCCGATTTAAAACCGGATTCCTTCAAGGAAAAAACAACAGTGAAACCCAGGGAAAGAAATCTTAACGTAAGTCTTCAGAATTGAAGCCTTGATTTTTTTTCAATGACTTTGAGATGTAAGCATTTGGCTTACATTTTCATACACTACAAAAGTAATGCAGCATGCAGGAACAACCCGCAGTAGATTTGCCAACATGCCTTTGTAAAATCCTCTCCAACTCTCCCGCCTGAAAAAGAAAATACAAATGATGATGAAAGGAAGCAACGATCGACTATTTACAAAAATGTTTACAGCTTTACGCACTAGTTTCTCCACGACCTTTCAACTGCCTAGGTTTCAAAACCTGAAAAGTAGTGTCCCTGTCTCCATTTTAAGTTGCCAGAGAAACTTTCGAATCCAGCTGAAATCAAAGCTCATCACCATACACTGCACATTCGTGATAGCCTTGTTGCCAATTAGCAAATGGCGCGTTCAATAGTTCCCCCTTCCCCTTCACCCACAGAGATACTATAGGTTTTCTCGGTCAATTTCGGCAAATGAGCAGCCAATTTAATTTTCGTGCGTTCGAATTGAAGCTATTTTGCCTCTCCAGTTGTTACTGCGTTTCAAATTCAGAATTCGGCCATTCAATTTCGTTTTGAGGCATTCAAATTCCTTTAGCACCGTGTTCAATTTAGCATATCGTCATTCTTTTTCGTGACACACAATCATCATTCAATTTAGCAAAGCTGGTTCGACTGGAGATTTTACTGATTTAATTTTTTTCAATTTCTTTAAGAGGCAATCAATTTCGCTTAAAGAGAATTCAAATAAGTACGACTAAAGAAATACGAATAAACAGATAAACTCTACCAGGCAACTGATTCGTATCTTCACTTTAATTCAGGCAAACCTTGTTTTCTTTATTCATGCTTCCAGTAGACTTTACATGGGGCCAATGAGGTTTTTTCTTCTTCTTTGTTTTCTTCTTCATTTTAATTGTTTTTTTTGGGGGGGGATCTTTACTGGTTAACTGACCAAGACCTAATTTTGTATTGTGTTTGAATGCTGTGTTTCTTTATGTTTTTCCTGGTTTTTATTGTTTATGTTGTTTCTTTGTACCACTGCATGCACTTCACTTGGGGGATGACATAAACGCTATGGATGGCTGCTTGTTGAAGGAGATCGCACCTCCACTGCTGCATGTTCATTCCTGCTTGCTGGGCAGCCTGTCTGTCTCCGACACGTTGTTGCCACTCAGGTAACCCAAGGATGCGTTTAACTGCAGCCTTGAATGCAGAGTGTGCCATCTCCGTGCTGTTCAGGAATGGGGAGTTGGGAGGGAGGCGCTTCGGCTGGATCAATTGGGTTGGCACCTTCAGGGAGTTGGGCTCGCACATGAGGCCTCGCATTGTCGTATATGAGGTAAATGGGTTCGTCGTCTGGGAAAACTGCATCACACTCTTGAATTGTGTCCGCAAGAAACTTCTCGAATCTCTCTCGCGTCACAGTTTCGAATGCGATTCGATGGTGCACCAAGCCTACATCACTAGAGACAGCGAAGGTGACATTGCAATTTGTCCCTCGTTGTCTGTTGACGACTCGTCTTGCAGCGATCCCTCGTGGAGCTCTACCCTGGGAGCGTCGAGTCCAGACAATATAACCTGTCTCGTCAATGAAGACTAGATGCGCCAGAACACCATGCTGCAGGAACCACTCACCATACTGGACGCGTTGATCAAGAACTTCAGGGGAATTTCTTGCATCAGGGACGTCCTCCACTAGTTTCAGTGTAATCATCATCCCATCCAAGGCCCTGGCTATGGTGGCAGTAGAAACCTGGGGCTTCTCTTGCAGATGCTCACTCAAACTAGCCTTCATTTGTTGAAGTGTCAAGACGGGATTAGCGTCAAGGATGCCTTGCAGATGGTTTCGCATGTCATCATCCATCTTGCTGTGGGTTGCTCCTCCTCTTGCCAGCGTCTCTCGCCTTCCAGTCCTCAAATATGTTGCAACAATTGATCTGGCTGTGGACTTGTTGATGTTCAAATTGACCGCAAGCTGAAGGTAGTCTTGCTCGTTTCTCTAGAAGGCCTCAATCAACCTTTCTCGATCTACCTGGGCCACTCTAGCGTAGCGACCACGAACTGCCATATCTAGAAATATGCGTGTAAAACTGTAGCGAAAGCTCGTCTTCGAAGTACATCGGCAAAGTGACTCAAGTGCCAAAAAGTAAACCGTATTTATGCCTTCAACATTCTTAAGGAAACAAAAATTTAACAAACATTTTTTAGATTGCTCAAATTCCAGAAATGACTGCCCAAAAATGAATTTGAATGACTAAACACACGCCTTAAAAAGCTCCTGCGAATTTGAATGCTGCTTTGTTGAATTGTTAAATTGCATGATTATTTTGTTAAATCGAATGACGCAACAGTACATTTGACTGGTCATAAAACGAAATCGAATGACCCTTTTCAGTAGCATTTGGTTTCGCGCGAAATAGAATAGCGTAGTGGTTAAATTGGCTGCTCATTTGCCGAAATTGACCGAGAAAACATATACTTATGCATATTTCCATAAAGCCTTTAAGGGCACGATTTATTCATGAAGAGTAATAATCACCATGCCCAACGGTGTACCAGCCATGTCCTTCCTCTTTTTTTTCTTTTCTTTCGAGAGCAGGCTCTCATTGAGCCCTAAGTGAGGAGGAAGGGATGCTCTACACGTATTCGCTAGTAGACTAGATCAACACAACTGTTATAAGAAAGTCTACGGCACGCTATCTACCCATAGAGCAGATTGGCACGTTTACGCGTGGAGGGGGCGGGGTCTTCAGATTTTCATTCACTGTGGAAAACTTCTGATAACATGTCTACTGGAACGGTGGTACATAACTGGTACTATGAGAGTGACGGGGTGTGTCTGCCGATAGCTGAACAAGGTATGATTGAAGTGGGCGCATGCGAAGTCGACAATCTGCCGTCATTATTGCCAAGTAGCCGGCTATGCTACTGTTACCAACCATCTATTTTTTTTTAGGAACATATTGGAGATTTTTATGAGTGCTTGTCAGATTTATCACTGCTCACAGGAATGTTTTAAACTGGAACATCAATTATTTTCTTTGTACTGCAATCGAAAATATTGATGAACTGGAACGTGCAGGTAAGCAAGGATGCAGCCCATGCTGATATTCGAATCAAGTCCAGAACTACTCGATTTAGGGTTAGACCTACAATCCTGGCCAAATCTCGTTTAATGTTGTCTCTCATTGCGCGGTATGTGCTCCATCAGCTGGAGAGAACAACATTGACCGGGGGAGCGGGGGGAGTGGGTGAACGTTGCTGTCCCAACCATTTTGGCCGGGATTGTAGCCAGCTGAATCTTTTCTGACTGGCGAAGGTTTTTCAAAGGTTTCAGAATAAATATCGCCGGGTTTCTCTGAGGAAGAAAGTGTGAGGAAGAAATTTTATTGGCAACCTGTTGATTCTTTTCGTTGATCAACTTATCACACCGCACACAAATCAGGTCTCTGGTCGGATGGAATCCGTGTTTCGCGAATTACCGTGTCACCCACCGATCGGCGACGACCTGGTAACATGATCCTATGAAATTTTGAAGGTTCCCTTATGGGTGCCCGCCATGATGGTAGTCCGTGAATTCCTGTCTTGCCACTCGGCTTGGTGGGTTGTTTTGGATGTTACCACTCGACTTCCGTGACTGGGATGAGGCCATTTCGTTCTCATTTCCATGAGAAATCTATTATGGACCTGAGTGAACTTGGATAGTCACCATTAATTTGTAGAGTGTGACCCAACATGGGAACAAGCCCGCCCAATCTGACGTAATCGAACAGGCCCACACAGTCTGACGTAATCGATGGCCTCGATCCGCTTGGCTTCCACGTCCATCGACTCCTGACATTTTCCTGGAAATAAATCTGGACCCCAGGCGATTCCCGTGTTTAAAACGAATTGACTAGTGCAGTTCCCCCTCGAAAGTGTGACTGTTGAGAAGGGGCAGTTGAGAACTGCCCATGCAAACAACTCACCCGATTCAATGGTGGTGTTTTTAACAGGTTGAACGGAAACGCACACTTTGTACATGTCGTCATCCCCTGGCACCGATAAATATCGGTAAATACCCATGCTGGACAGCAAGGGTTGTTCGGTCGACCGCCAACAGTGATGGTGTACACCTTGACCGATGGAATTTTTTCCCATGTTGGGTCACACTCTACAAATTAATGGTAACCTGCAAAACGAAAACAAGCATGCTGCTGTCTGCTGATGGCTCTGCTGATGGCTCTGAGGGAGTTTACCAACAAGAGGGCTTCCCCTGTGATCCGCGTTGTGGGTGGAACCACCGAACAGCATCTAGATGCATGGTTTCTGTACTTCAGTTCTCTTCTCGGTCAACCAGAGCAAAGCAACACAATCCGTTGTTTAACCAGAGAGAAGCAGATACCCTGCCGATCCAGACAGGCCTTTTCACCATGGAGGAGGTTCAAAAATGTCCGAGAAAGTTAGGAAACACCAAGACACCAAGGTCCTGACAACATCCCTGCGGTCATCTAGGGGAGCCCACTCTTTCACGAGCATTAGTAGCTTACTGTAATGACACATGAAGGAAACAAACCTGCAGCCTTCTCAATGTCTTCAATCATTTCACCTTCCAAAGAAAGGCGATCTTCAACTGCCGCAAAATGAAAGGAATCACACTCTCACCGCTACCCTCGAAGATCTCTACAACTCAATGCTTCGAAACAGAATCTACCCTCATATTGATCCCATCTTACGGCGCAATCAAAATGGTTTTCGCAAAGACATATCGACAGTACCCCAGATATTTGCCCTCAGGAGAATCAAAGAAGAGCTGAGAATATCCAAGCGAAAGGCACCGATTGTAAATGAAGATTTCTCAAAGGCAGTTTAAACAGAAACATCATGCTGCATATCCTCTTGAATTACGGTGTCCCAGATGAGACTGTCAAAGCCACAGCCATCTTGTACGATAATCAAACAAGCTTTGTGCAAAGCATTGACGGCCTATCGAAGGAGTTCATAACAACAGCAGGAATCCTTCAAGGAGACACATTCAAGGAGACCATTCCTCTTTGTGATTGTGGTGGACTACATTCTTAGGCAAAGTCTGGGTTCCATCCAGGACAAAGGTAACCATCAAGCAGAAGAAATCAAGACGTCATCAAAACCTGCATCTCACTGATCTTGACTACGCGGACAATCTGGCCCTCACCACGGCTGATCCAACCGTTTGATGCTCAAGACCTGTTAACATCTCTCAAGAATGCTGCAGCCAAGGTCGGCCTGTTTCTTAATGCAAAGAAAACCGAGTACATTGACCATCAATATAATGAGGATGAGAGCCACTACCCAAAATACAGTGATTTAAGGTACCTTGGGTCCTATGTTGCCGACAGTAAAGAAGGACTTCTTTACTCGCTTGGAGTGCCTGTAACAAGATTCATAACATCTGGCAATCAAGTAAAGCACAATCAACAAAGCTGGCCTTCTTCAGAGCCTGTGTGGAGAGTATTCGTCTCTACGGAGCCGAAACTTGGACCATGAAGGAGGAACTTCAAGATCGCCTTGATGGCACATACACCAGGCGTCTTATGAGGGTGCAGAACATCTCATGGCGTGAGCACACAGGACTAAGTAGTCGAAGCACACAGGACTAAGTAGTCGAAGAGCCCACAGGACTAAATAGTCGGAGAGCCCAGCGAGGTTTAATTAGAATATCACGCAAAAGGTTTGATGTATTTTGTTAGAGACTGTAATGCTCTAACGAAGACCCTTCAACTACATTGATGTGTTTGGCAGAGACAACCAATGTGAAATTGAAGACCTTCCGTACATAATGAGGAAAAAAGAAACCTGGCGTGGCGTTGTGAACGAGATCTCGGTTGTGACCGCTAGATGATGACTTTGTGTTTACTTTCTTAGAGTTTTGGAACTCTCCTGAAGACGGTCAGAACATTACTGATCGGAACGACGAGTATAAATAAACCTCTGGTTCTTTTCAGAACCATTCTCTTAGTTTGAGAAATTATTTCCACATGGTGTTTCCGAAAACGTTTTTATTCATTATTGAGTTATTTTTATTCAATCACTATTTGTCTGTCAACGGTACACCGCGGGTTACGTGTGACGTCTGTATCGCTAATAACGAGAGTAGTTTGGGCATTTGAGAGTCTGCGGGGGATTAACGTCCCGTTTCCGCTTGAAATTTTGTGCCGTGTTGCCATTTATAGCCGAGGGTGGCCGGGCTGCAAAACTCTGCCCCGCCGCCCGGTTTGTGGAGACGCATCTCGGCGAGACTCCTCCGCAGGTTCACAGTCTAGGGAGAACTTCTTCTCCCTGATCTCACCAACAGAGGTGGCCCCATGCAGAGCACTTATTCCACTACGGGTCACCGAAATCCGAGACGATCTTTTCTAATCGCCCTAACGTTACGTCTCCTCTTAAAGAACATTTTGGGTTAAACTCACGTTAAACGGCGCGGAACAAAATTAAACACACCAAAAAACCACATAAAAGTACTTTATTCTGAACTACAAACACTCCTAATAAAATGAATAGAAAAGATAAATGGCGGCCTATACAGCGCGAGTTATGGGAGGCTATCGTGTGAACTCTTTGTGAATCAATTGGCGCCCCTCAAGGGAAATATGCATAATTTGTTATACCTTAGACTGTTTACCCATTCCAATTGATGGACAGTCCGTCACGTGGCCGGTTTTAAACGGTGACTCACGTAGGAGGGCACAATACAACGGGTAAACTATCAACATCCAGAATCCAACCGGTCTTAAACAAAGTGTTTACCTCCAAATCACAAATTTATTCCCCTTAGATAATGGCTCTACGAGTAAGTAGGTTGGCAGTTAGACTGCATATATCGGAGGAAACTGTTGGTATTGTAATTCTACCTATTATCTGCCACCGGTCCCAACATTCAAAGTCCGAAGAAAATAATAATAACAATAACGCAGACTTAAATAGCGCACGAATCTACCAACAATTAGGTACCCAAGGCGCTGAAAATTATGTCTTTAATTAAAGACAGGTAAATTAAGTTTATGAGAAATATAAGACCGAAAAGGAGCTGGGAACCAGTCAATGGATAAAACATGCCGTCAGTTGACGCCATATTTTAAACGGACAAGTGTGCATTGCGCACCAATTCCGGTTCTCTTAAAAAAGAAATGACAATAACCCACTATGCTTGCATGCCCCGAAAAGTGACAAATGTAAACTCTTCCTTTTCACATTGTCGAATGAACTAAAAAAAGAAAGAAAGAAACAGGGGTATCATGGGGCGTTAACATTTTACTTTCAATCAGAGTATAAAATGTGTCTAAACTGGGACGTCGTAAGGCAAAATCTGCAACTCAGTGATCCGCTCTGCAAGAATGAGTCCCGAATTCACATAATTTGAATTCAAGCTTTTGCATTTTTTGAAATGGAAAGTGAACATTTCATCAAAATTTGGAATGTTTGTTTTTGTTTAATTTTGGTTGTTTAGCTAGTTTTAGTTGTCTTACAAAGAAATTAAAATATCATACGAAAAAGACATAAAATTAGGATTTTTTGGGTGCTTTTCTTGGTTAGTTACTATTTGTATTTGTCATTTTTCTCCATTGAGACTTTGTAGCCGAGTGAAAAATGGACAGAATGTAAGAAGCCACAAAACAATGCAACCAAATATCCTACAGAGGTCCATGATATACCAAATAAAAGCTTACAGCTTGGATGTGATTAGTGCAATTCCAAGGGAAAGGGTGCATTGTCCAGTTAGGTTCCTCTTTGCCAGTGTTAAGTAAGCCAAGAACACGGATCATTTCACGTTCTCATATTGCTATCGAATGTCCATCCGATCAAAACATTTTAAAGATTTAAGAATGGAACTAGTTGACGGTCAGGGCCGGATGGCAACGCCTCAGCCCGATCCAGGTCATATTGACTACTGGTGGAATTACGATTTTGAAGGGCCAAAGCAGCACCCACAACGGTACTTTATTCGACTTTATATGTACTCGATCTGACCATAACTACACGTAGGGCCAAGGCAATTCAATCAATCAATCAAAATGGAAGCCGTTTTGAGTTTTCACTTTAAAGTGCAAAGAAATGCACCGTGGTCCGAACAACAACAGACCAAAAATCCAAGGTATGACACTGAAAATGATGAGCACCCTTACGAGAGGGGGGTCAAAAGTGGGACTGTCATCCAGTCAACTTCCATATCCATCAAAGTCCTGAATACTGAGCATAGTGGAGTGGCCATAACATTTGTCTACAAACAACCCGAAGCCCCTTCCTAATGCCACCGCCACAATCCAAAAACAGCCACGCATAATTATCGGGGATTTAATAGCCAGAGCAGCATCATTGGCTATCGTTCCATCAGACGGCGCCGCTTTTGAATCGCTGGCCGAAGCAAGTCAACTTGAGCCTTATTCACAATGCAAAACTGCCGAAGTCTTTCCATAGTGGAGGCTGGAGATAAAGTTTCTAGTACAGTCTAGATAAAGTTTCAACCCTGCTCAAGATGGTCCTTGACCCCATTCCAAAGACCCGACATCGCCATATTGGAATTCAAAGTGACTGCTGCTGTCTCTCCAGTGTCAAAATGGCCTTTTGTGAGCCACAACATCGCCTTGCTTAGCAACAAGATGGTCCTTGACCCCATTCCAAAGACCCGACATCGCCATATTGGAATTCAAAGTGACTGCTGATGTCTCTCCAGTGTCAAAATTCCATTCCGCCGCCGGCTTAACCAATGAGCTCGAACACCATCTATAGCTGACATTGATCCGACCCCCGATAACTATGACACCGGTTTGTTGATATGGAGGTGCAAGAACATCCCCAGGGGCTGCCGCACTGATAACATCCCAGGCTTAGCATCCGGTAGTGCTGAACTTTACAGGAAATACAAACACTTGTATGAAAACAGCCCTCTTGCTGTCGATACCATCTCAGCTGGGGAATTAATAACAGCCATAACAGAACAGCTTCAAAGCTTGTGGCAAACCCTTGTGGTAACCACCAAATTATGGCCAAGAAGCCAATATGGCCTCCAAGCCTTGGAGTATAATATAAAAAAAAAACTCAGCATGCAATGACCGCACAAAGCAGCATTGACCGAACAGCATTGTAACATCACCGCCAACCAAATAACCCACACCAACTGCTATTAAGTGGTAAAGTACCACGTTCTCATAAGCGACCGAAACCCAAGCTCCGCCAGAAAGACCCCGCCATCGACCTTGGCTTTATCAAATCCTTCTCTGGTAATGAACTTGCAACTGGCATAAATAAAGGACAGGAAAGCAACCAAACTGGATAACATTTTACCGAAGAACTGAAACATCTTGGACCAACCGCCTCAAATTGGTTACTACTCCAGCTCTTCAACACCTGCCTCGCCACACAAACAGTACCGTGTGGCAAAAGTCGAAGGTCATCGCCCTCCTAAAACCCGGGAAAGACTCACTGCAGGGCAAAGGAACGGTCTCCCCAAGGGAGTGTGCTTGCATCTCACCAATCGACAGACTCGCTCACAAAGCGCTTCATATGCTGACAAACTGTGCTCTTGACCAGTCACAGCAGTGCTACACTGTGAGTCACCTGAAAGCGATTAACCCTGCTATTAAGACCCAAGTGTGTGCCTCCTGGGTTAGCCAGGCTGGTGTTGTCTCCCCCCATTACATGAGATGCCCTTCAAGCCTGCAGAAGCCGTATCTACAGGATCCATGCAGGATGGAAGACCTGGAGGTGCTTATAAATCCGCTCTGGAGTGCAAATTTTGGCACATTTTGGGTGAAAATGACCCATGAACTTTGACCTCAGGTCAAGATCACTAAAGGTCAATGGAAAAATATGGTAACATCACTTTTCTTGTTCCCAGGACTCATATGATTACATTTGCAATGGTTGCCATACATTAAGGCCCCCTACCTATATGGTTAACCATTGGTCAACAAACGAACTTGCCCCTGTTTGGAGATATGTTTGTTGTTATCTTCGAGATTGAAGCTTTGTGCTGTTGGGCCCGTAATTTGGAACGGCTCTTGCCGGCTCGCTTCGTTGACCCCAACAGCCGTGGGCAGCAAGGCATGGCTGATCACTCTGGCCCACCGCCCGGCTTTTGGTAGCCTTTAGTCAAGTCCCACGCACCTATACCCGGACCATCCGGACACGTAACGCACCCTGGATGCTGGCACGCAATGCATTACAACGGGTAATGCATTATGCATGTCTACCAAATCGGTAGACAAATGTAAAGAAAAACACAAGCGTTCTCCACGAGATGGTAAAGGCCCTCGCGGCTACGCCGCTCGTCCTAGTCTTTTTACGTGTCAGCATCCGGGGTGCGTCATGTGTCCGGCTATAAGCGCGTGGGACTTGACTAAAGGCTAGGCTTTTGGGGACGCCAACGCCCGGCTCGGTCGTTGGGGTGGATCATGCGTTTCGGGGGAGAACTAGATCTGATCGTCATATGACGATCCATGATGGACACGGGTGATATGTACAAGTACTTGTCCTTGGGTGATATGTACAAGTACTTGTCCTTCCGTGACTAAAAATTCTGCCATTGAGCCGTTGACAGAATGGAAAAGGATGCACAGGATTATTCCAGACCACAGTTCCACGCTGACAAGAAGAATTAACATCAAAGCCAAGGGGAAATTCATCTACATGTAAATCTTTCCGAAATCCTTCCATTTTGTTTGAGTAGACAAAATTTCTGTAGCACTGTGCGCTGTATTAAAGAGTATATTCGTAATTTCCTTTCACTTGTTTGGGGCATGCAGCATGGTCGATGACATTATGGTCTTTCGTTATAATCAGCAGAATTTTGAGAATTATGTGCAAAAATGGCAATGAATTTTGTATAGGTACATGTAATACTATACAAATACATGTTTTGACACAGACTTACAGAGGCCAACAAGCAGTGTTCTCTTGAACTTTGCCATTTGACAATATGATAAGGGAGATATAGCTATGGTTATTAGGTTACCGACGGCGGGACGATGTACTTTCCTGTTGGACCAATAATTGCATAATAACCTTTAGGCATCTAAATAATCGCTTAAGTAAATATCTGCTACAGCATGCCAAAGTGCCCTCCTACGTCAGCGCACACAATAAGTGGGGGCCCGCGCTAGCAGCTTCGGGCATGGACGGTGATTAGCACAATTATCAAAAAGTACGCAAAATCATCAGTGTCTCCATGAAGATAACTTTCAAGCATTTCAACTGCATAGGTTTTAAATACTTGAACAGTAATTTCTCTTTTTCTTTATTGATGTTTGCCAAAAATATTTTCGAAATCAGCAAAAATCGAAGCTCATCACCTCCGAATTTGTACATTCATGGTGTGGCCTATTGTTATAATTCCTCTAATGTGGATTCAATTTTGTTCGAGAAATAACAAACTGGATGACATATTTCAAAATCGCCTTCTTGCAACAACATTGACCCAACTCCAACATCACTAGCACCAACTGCTAACATGAATGAGTTAGTGAAGTCGGGTGCAGAAAGAATTGGCGCATGAACAAGCATGGATTTAATCATCTGGAGAAATTGGGTACATCTTTCGGTCCAGACAAATTTTGTGTTTTTTTCTAAGCAAATTAGTCAGTGGAGAAACCACGTCCGAAAAGCTGCAGCAAAAGTTCCGGTAATAACCGGCCATGCCCACCAATCGCATCAATTCTTTCTTGATGCCATATTTCTAGTCTTGATTTCAAGACTATTCATGTATTAAACAGACGGAGGAGAAAGTCTCCATCCCAATGGTTTACCGATGCACATACGGGATCCACCAATTTTTATAAAGATTCGGAGTCGCTGCTAAAAATCCGGTGCCTTTTAACGTTTCATTGGTTGAACGTTCACATTCCTAACGTATGCATGCGCACTGTACTACGAGTGAATCAGTATTTCATGGTCCGATATTCACACTACACAAGCCCAGCTGCGTTTTGCGCGACATCGCGC
This sequence comes from Patiria miniata, assembly GCF_015706575.1. NCBI lineage: Eukaryota > Metazoa > Echinodermata > Asteroidea > Valvatida > Asterinidae > Patiria > Patiria miniata. Next base: position 8,214,005 of record NW_024037052.1, on the reverse strand, counting down.
AGTACGCGCGACCATGACAGTGGAATGCGCGACGCGCACGCAATTGTGGAGGGGCATTCCATATTATAGTCAGAGGGGTGTTTCGTAAAACATGAAATAAACTTGTTGAACAAAATGGTTAACAACGTCTAGTTTTTTATTTATTTTGATTTTTGGACCGAAAAGATTTTTTTTTACCAAAAAGGTATTTATGAATGGGAATAAATATGTGTTCCGTCGGTGTTAAACACTCTGTTTAAGACCGGTGGGAGTCTGGATGGGTGATAATTGCCCTCGGCTTCACCTCGGGTAATTATCACCCATCCAGACTCACACCGGTTTTAAACAGAGTGTTATAATACCTCCGGAACACACATTTATTCCCTTATTTTAACACAATAAGAATAATATTTCACAGGTGCATTTTTTGTTTGTAATGGAAGGTCTCTTCTTCTGTGTACGTCCGAAACCGAAAATGCTAAATACTACCAGAAAAAAAATTATAAAAGTGCAGTGACTCATATCTTCTCTGCACTTCATGTGGTTTTGTAACCACTACTTAATAGATTTAACAAAGGAAGCTCAGTTTTGTTGTATTTTTTTTATATTGCCGACACTTTATTTTCTGACACTCTGCATATTTGGTCAAACTCAGTATTATTTCATGAAACTACATACTGTAACCTTTGATGTGAATACTTAACTTATTTTGACAATTTTTAAAATTTGACCATTTGGTTTAACAGTTTTCGGAATTGTCGAACAACAACTGTCTTATTTGAAGAAAAATGGTTTCGGACATACTCCGAAATGTTCGTCCTAAACCGTGTACGTCCAAATTATTAGAGCTTTCTGTGATTGCTTCCCCCGTGTCTGCCGCTATCTTATCCTTCGCAGTGTCTAGGATAATCAGAACTGTTAAAAATTCCGCAGTTTCTTGTTTTGGAACACGAAAGGGATGATGTAATGCTGCCTTGGCAAAAGGCGGCTACTTTTTCTAACCAGCTTTTTGCTCTTAGACAGTTAGAAAAAAAAAAATTCCACCGGGAACTCTTAGAGAATGGAAACCTATAAGACTGAACTATTTCCACATCGCTTCACAAAATCTATGGCGGAAGTCCATAAGAATACTTCCCGTAGAATCCATGTTAGGTGGGCTGATCCATAAAGATGGACCATGTGTATCTACAACTGTAGAATGCGTAGGAATACTAAAACAAACCTCACACCTATTTTAATGCATATGAACTTCCATTCAGTAACAGTTAACACGAGGTCATAAAAACGAAACCAAAAACGTTTCTTATTCTCATCTAAAATCAAACAAAATGCAAACCGTTTTACTCATGGCTTCCAAAACCAATTGTACTGTAAATCGTGAGAACATTAGGAACAATTAGTGATTGAAACCAGAACAAACGTAAATTATAAAATATGCTATTGTGATCACTGAAAACACGTCCTACTGTCACGAGTGTTAAAAAACAGAGGACGATGTAAATAGCGTGGGACCTAACAATTGTGAACGCTGACGCAGGAGGGTGGCGTGGCATGCTATAGCAAATCTTCACTTAAGTGGTTATTTATATAATTAAGGAAATATGTCTCCATGGAAAACCTTTCTCGAAAATTCCAGTGAGTGTAGTCAACCATTGCTGTGTTCAGGTACCATCAGTTGCTTGAAAAGGAATTAGTTTTAAAAACAATTCCCAATTCATTCTGGCTCCGAATGACTAGAAAAGTCATCTGTGATGTTGGATGTTGTGATATTTGAAGCTCCAAGCAAAAGGTGAAAATATGCTATGCAATACTGATTCCACACTTACCTATAAGTCTGTAGGATTGTATCTAGGACACCATTGTAAGTCTGATGCTGATCTTGTAACCGTGACCTTATCACTTGATAGGGATAAGTTGTGATCACTGCAAACATCTTCGATAACGCAGCAAAAACAATGTATTCCACAGAGCTCTGCAATAAATTTCAGCATTAAAACACATTAGTCATAATTATGCATAAAACAACACATAATTACAGGATCATGTTCCAGCCGTAACACACAAATCAAAGCCATTAAACTATTATTGAAGAAAGGCCAGAAATTTGTAATTTGTTGGATTACGAACCCGCCGTCTCTACATATGACATTATAGGTGACAAATCAAAGTGCACCACGTAAGGGGCAGCGCCCCGATGTGTTACAGGGGACATCAACATTACATGCATTGTGTGTGTAAAAAAAAAAATAGGTAACTTAAGCATTTTTTTTTTTCCGTCCGACTCTGCCAAATTTCATGTCATTTAATCCAATAAATAAATAAAATCTGGCCTACACTGAATACATTTTATGTAGAGAGTCTAGCTCATAATTCAATGCTTGAAAAATGTATAAAAGAAACAAAAAAAGTAAGACATTATATAGATTTCCTGTGATCCAGACCTTTTAAAGTATCTATAACAAACAATGGCTGAATACACACTTTCCATACAATTTATAAGGTTAGAATAAAAAAAGGTAGCATAAAGTAATGAAACAGTTATGCAAATTCAAAACTTAAAATATGGAAAGAGGGGTCACCTGTTAGGTGCTTATCATGTATTTCTGGTGAGAGGAGCATGCATTTTCTTGTTTTACCAAAAATTAGTTTTTGTAATACTTTTTTTATGTAAAGGTAGCCTTGGTCAAGGCATTCGTCATTATTCGTCCGTACATGGTAAACGATCGGTGGCATATCCTCGCTTATGCATTAAAAATACAGCGCGAACAGCTACCTCATGCGGCCACTATTTTATGCAAATCATTTGGATCCAATCAAAGGCCTTGGTCCAATCGTCCGCAAAAGCTTATGTTTTCTTCATTTTGTGCTAGATTTCTAGCGCACGGCCTCGTATGCGAATACAGATAAGTGACTAATATGTGGAGTGTCCAATCAAACCTTGCTAAATCCCAACGTCATCAAATTATTTGCAGCTATTCGCCTTTTACGGACGTGTCAGAAAACGCTTTTTTTTGTGCATTGGTGTTGTGTGTTATATGTGAGACACACAACATGTGTGTATGTATTATGTACAGCCGATGTCACACGTTATCGCTATATGAACTTTCACCGCTATGCAAGTTTCCATGCAACGATCGACCAATAAGACGACTTTTAAGGACAGTTTAGGCTATTAGCATAATGCGCACCAACCCCAAAACCTCACATGGACGATTGTACCAAAGGGGTTCGTCTGGATCCAAATAATTTGCATAAAACAGTGGCCGCACGAGGTCGCTGTTCACGCTGCATTTTTAATGCACTGCATAGCGAGGATATGTCGCCATTCATTTACCGCGTACGGACGAATAATGATAAACGCCTTGACCAAGGGGGAAATGATACGGTTTTGATTGAGGTTATTATATCCAGTGATTAATTGTTAAACAATAATTGAGTGTCAAAGGTGAAATACTCACAAATTGTTGACTACTGGATTGATCACCAATTTTGAGTCGAACCTTCTTTAACTCTTCATAAGCCATGAATTGAAGAGCTCCATGTGATACACCAAAGAGGCCTGGTACTAAACCCTGAAAATATCAGAGAATATAAAATACGACTGTTACAAAAATGCAACAGGTGTTCAGCATTGCTAGTTATTTAACCATGAACAATAAATGATGGATTTTTGCGTCGGGGTGATGTAAATCATATTAGGTTTTGCCCTTCATCGACGTATAGACACTGTATACTCGGTGTGTTACCTCCAGAGTGAAAGTGGAAAAAATCACTCGGATGGGACTCGAACCTACGACCTCCTGCTTTCTAGTGCACCACCGAGTGTGTTACCTCACTCGGGAGGTAACACACTGAGCATACAGTGTTTATACGTCGGTGAAGGGCAAAAGCTAATTTGATTTACATCACCCCGACGCAAAATTCCATCTTATGAATAGTTGATGCGGTACCCGCTGCTATGTACATCTGATTCGAACCAGCCAACCGATCTCGTTAGGTCGGTGGTCGAGTGATAAGACATCTGTACTAGAAATAGTCCGGCAGCCAGAGGGTGAACCATGTTTTGTTGGATAGATCAAGAAGGCCATTCCCTTCAAGAATCTGTGTGATGACACCTTCTCAGGGTTGGGTATCATCTCTCAAGGCACATTGTTTATTTTCCCATTATAATGTGCACACAAATGACTATTCTTAGTAGTCTTAGCATTGGGGGTGGATGGAGATCAAACATTACTCCATCACACTTGAACCAATGTTAATGTAACTTGCCACAACTATTGTTCAGTAACATGACATCATGATGACATTGTCATTTGTCATGCAAACAACCACTTGAGGGCGCTATACTCACGCGTGTTTTAAGCACTTTTAATTGTGGATTTTTTGATATGTAGAAATGCAAGTTCGCTTTATCAGTCTTTAATTATCCGCCTAACTCTGCTGCAACCCAACAGAGATGTTAACTTAAATTATATATAGATTAACTGTCTCTACAGCCACTTTTTTACACTCTTAGTGTTGAGCCTATAGTTGGATTTCCTTGGCACTGATCATTAAACACCCTTGTAGTGCTCCGAGATGACTTGGTATCCATGTCAACCATTGATGTTACTGAAATCACACATTCATGGCAATACTCACTGCCAATTTTCATCAATGAAGTTCAAGTCATCTCAGAGCAATGCAGTGTTATTCACAGTAAAATACCCAGGAAATCCAACTCGGCTCAACACCAGGAGTCTAAAAAAGTGGCTGTATAGATAGTTATGCATCAATAGTTTAGTTTTATTACCTCTCTTGGGTCACAATAGAGGTAAGTGGTTTATTTTAACTATAGTGGGTTCAAAAACAAAATTCCCCAGGTGTGACTGATGAAGCGAAATAACTTACATTTCTACATACCACAAATTCCACAATTATATTGTGCTTAAAACACGCGTGAGTATAGCGCCCTCAAGTGGTTGTTTCCATGACAAATGACGATGTCATCATGATGTCATGTTACTGAACAATAGTTTTAGCAAGTTACATTAACATTGGTTTAATTATGATGGAGAAATGGCGTAATGTTTGATCTCCATTCACCCCAATGCTAAGACTTACTAAGAATAGTCATTTGTGTGCACATTATAATGGGAAAATAAACAATGGGCCTTGAGAGATAATGCCCAATTTCAGAGGATGTCATCAGGCAGTTTCTGATAATATGGAATCTACTGAATAAGAATCTGTCAAAACATATTGTATATCCGTTGATTCAAGGTCAAGGTAAAAATGGGCATTTGGCTGCCGGACTAAAAGCAGGAGGTCGTGGGCTCGAGTCCAAGCCACCCGAGTGATTTTTTCCACTTTCACTCAGAAGGTAACCGCTGAGGATACAGTTATACGTGTATAAGTGTTTATACGTCGGTGAAGGGCAAAACCTAATTTGAAATATTTTATGAGCCAAGTTAAAACAGCAGCCATCTTGTGCATGTGCTTACAACATGATCTTTCCCAAGGCCTGTGAGGAAGATTGCTAGGATGAACATGTACAGCTCTCTAAACTTGTATAAATATGTCTCAGGTCAATCCAGGTCAGCAGTCTGAAGCAATTTTGTTTGTAATATCTAATGGTTTAACTCTTTTGGCATGTCTGTAGTACCCCTCCTAATCTCCATGAACATTCTCCTTGCTTTCGTGGCAAAAACATGAAAATTGTCTTGAAGACTATGTTTATGGATGTTCCTAATATGATTTAATTGTCAAATTGAACAGACTGTTGTTCCAGTGCTCTACCAACGGAGCTACCCAGCCAAATGCTGCTGGTTCCGCATTTTGTTAAGTCAGTTTCCCTTCGTGGATTATTTGAGTGAAAAAAAACATGATATCATCAAAATAGATATTTGTTTCTAATGGGTGTTTGTAAGCAACCAACAGTAATTATCATAACAACATATAACGTGTAAATTATGATAAAGCAATTAAACTAGAACAACCAGTGTAATGAAGTGTACAATAAGTGCAATAAAATGTTAGGTTTTATTAGAAGGTCCTTTGCAAACTGCTCTGGCCAAATAAAAAGACGGCTCTATAAATCATTAATCCGGCCGCAACATGACTTTTGTAACTTGGCTTGGGATCATGATAGGAGTTCCCACTGTGCCATGCTTGAGCGCGTTCCAGTGGCGCACCCCCTCAGGGAGCTTTTTTTGTGTGTAATTCTTTTTAAGTCCCATGATTTGACCTCGGTAATATGTATGTGGCCTATTTTTGAGTAGTATAATAGGGGTGTAAGTGGTGCCACCAACTTCAATATAGTCCCCCCCCCCCCCCAAAAAAAAAAAACACCAATCTTTTTTGGGGGGGGAAATACTTATGAAAAAAATTGAGAAAAAAAATTGTGAGCCCCCCCCCCCCCCAAGCCATATCCTGGGTGTGCCACTGGCGCGTTCAAAAACGTTGTGCCAGAATGGTTTGCAGGGACTGGGAATCCGGATACAATGTCTTATAGTCAGGTGGCTTAGATCTAATTTTCGTCAAGATCGTGACCGACTGGTCCAAAGCACCAAACTTGGCAGATAGATTCTTATAGACCTAAAGAAGATATTTAGAAGGGGTGACACCCGAAATTCTTTTGGGAAGGGTGCCTAATTTGCATAAATCGTTAATCCCTGCCGTGAAATATGTTTATTCCCATATTTGGGTATATTTTTATTTTTTTATTTTTTTGAAAAGTGTATTTAGGGGATTCTACTTACATATCTTTACTTAAATAACATTTTGTAAAGCATATAAGTGACTGAATAATTATGAGGACATAGTAACGAAACTAACGATCCAAAATGGCTACTATTATGCCCTAAATTGCTCGCATTTACCTTGTCCCCAGATATCATCAATTAGTCTTGCCAAACATCAGCATTGATGAACTTCAAATTCACCACGTAGCTTACTGGTACAGTTACCCTATTGAAACCTTATGCAAAATCATGTGAACAATGAGAACATTGTGATATTTAGCCCAGAAAACAAAAACTGGGGAAAAAACGAGGTGTCCATAAATTGGGCTAACACGTAAGGTGAAGGGTTGCCTAACATGGAAGACTGGAACAAGTTCAAGGAAATTCCCAAAATTATTGTTGAGAAAACGTTTTGGCGTAGACAAAATTATTGTAAACAACAATAATCTCTTATTTGGGGGGATTTTGTTGAACTTGTTCAAGTCCCCACGTTACCCTTCCTGTAGTAGCCCAATTTACGGACACCACATTTTCTCCCCTTTTTTGGTGTTTTGGGCCAAACATCAAGATGGTATCAATTTTCACATGATTTCCCACTTATTTTTGTTAGGTTAACTATGTCAGTAAGTACCTTTGTGAATTTGAAGCTCATCAATACCCACGACTGGGGACACTAGTTGATGATATCTGAGGAAAAGGTAAATGCGCTTAACTTTAGGGTAAAATAGTAGCAATTTTGGTGATTTACTATGTCCTCGTAATTATTCAGTCACTTACATGCTTTACAAAATGTTATTGAAGTAAGAATATGCAAGTAGAATCACCAAAATACACTTTTCAAAAAAAAAAAAATTAAAATATACCCCGAATATGGGAAAAAATATATTACACGGCAGGGATTAACAATTTATGCAAATTAGGCACCCTTCCCAAAAGAATTTCAGGTGTCACCCCTTCTAAATATCTTCTCTAGGTCTATAAGAATCTATCTGCCAAGTTTGGTGCTTTGGACCAGTCGGTCACGATTCCGACCATATGCCACCTGACTATTACTGCAATAACAAAATGAACAACTTTATTGATGCCGGTAGCCTTTGTAAATTCAGTCCTCCCAACAGAATTTCCTAAAATGACAATGCTTTGAAAGTCCAGGTTCCCTTCGCTAAAACTGACTATTTCATGAATTCATATTTTGTTTGCACTGCCAGTAATCAGAATGCCACTCCAGGTGGTGTCACTCAAAGTGCCTCCCTAAGTATTTGTAAGTCTTCACTTTATATATGGATTATATTTTAACTTCGCCCCAGGTTTCAAAACTACGAAAGCCCATTAGCGCCACTGCAAGTATATGTTTGTAATTCCTTATTACGGAGTATTAATTTGCTATTACGAATTACTAATTCGTTATTACGGATTGTTTAATCATATTGGTCATCATATGCACCAATATTTAGGCGATTCTGACAAACTTCGCCACAGACATCTATTCAAAATACATTTTTGCTAATTTTTAACCTGTCGCGAGAGGGCGCCCGAAGATTGCATGACGTCATCGGTAGATAATTTGAAGAACACTATCAGCCAAGAGACTAACACCGTTAAAAGCAAGTTCATATCTATTACCACTTTCAAATAATAAGCCACTTCCGGTTTTGGCCTTTTTCGACCGGAAGCAAGGGTCATGTGATTTCACGCACACTGAATGAAATAAAGACCTCAACCTAATCTGCCACTTGCCGGCAAAAGAATGCTGCGGACGCGTACGGTTGATTTCTTATGCATTTTTAAATATTAAAAGTGTCAAAATTTAATTGCCTATAAATAAACACCGGATGACGTCATCTTGACGTCATCATTACACAATGTTGTTTGAATTAGGGTCTTTGCTTGGACAAAGAGTGGTGTAAATGAATTACTGGCAAAGAGTCGAAAATGCCCTTTGAAAATCGACATTTTTTTAAAAATTCTGTGTACAAAGTCTATGGGAAAAATTAAATATTCAAAATTCTATAATAAATCGCGTGATGACGTCAGCATGACGTAATGATTCGGCACACATCTGCAGGTGATGTTCTAAGTATGTGCCAGGTTTGAAGGAAATCGGAATTGTTTTAAGGCCAAAAGTGGCGTGTAGAAAAAACGTGTACAAAGTCTATGGGATTTTGTGCAAAAAAGAAGTGGAAGAAGAAGAAGAGGAAGAGGAAGAGGAAGAGGAAGAAAGAAAAAAAATCAGAACAAAAAGAAAGGCTTTTTCGCAAGAATTGCGAAAAAGCCAATAATAATAATTTTGGAGGCTAATCATCCTTACTCACAGCTGGGATGCTGAATTGCGAAGGACGTGGCTACAACATGGTCGGGCCGCTGGCATGTAAAGGCACCTATGGCTGCCGGCCACATTGACCATATGACCACGGAGCACAGCCTGAGATCGGAAGTGTTTGATTTTTCCAGAGGGAGGAAAACCGGAGGGCCCGGAGAAAAATCCTCGTGGCACAGGAGAGAACCAATGCACAACTCTACTCACATGTGATCCGCGGCAAGGATTCTAACCGTGGTCACCTTGGTGAGAGGTGAGCGCTTTACGCACAAGCCACCCATGCCACCCATACTCCAGTCTTTTTCATGTATGTTAAGGTTTGAAGGTGGCCCAGGCTGGGAAGGGGGCGATGAGCCCGGATCAGCCGCAGTAGTCTGTTTTGAAAAGGCTAACAAGTTTCAGACAAGTTCTGAATCGCTTGAAGCAAAACCATGTCCTTGAGAGGACATATGTCAATTGTGGCCGACAGAACTATCAGTGGACATATCTGTCGGCTTGCGTTTCTTCTGCTTCTTCTTCTTAGGAGGAGAATCAGCCTCAGATTGTAGAGGGACTCCAGAAGCATCCGGGAAGTCTGATGTGACTAAACCACTCAGAGAAAACAAAGGCTGGGGTGAACAAAGTTGTATCACCATCCGAGCAGGCGGGGCCCCGTCACCGGTATCGCAGGATATTGGGGAGTCTCATCAAGGGCGGCCATGGGCTGAATCTTCGAAGTGTTCCTGGGTTTGGAAATCACTGAAGATTTTTTCTTTGGCGGCCCCGTGGATGACATGACTTCAGAACGAGGAAAAAACGCCTGTTTAAAAGGTCCGTATAAAAGGTCCGCAAAAACGGATGGAAACCGAAATTATCGGAACAGCCGGAACAAAAGTGTGGAGGCCGGCCAGTAAACTTTATTCCAAAAACGAGTGATAGGCCTATCTGACAAAGTAGGTATCGCTGTGGTTGTTTTTTATTTATTTATACAAGGATTTATTTACTTTTGTATAAATAAATAGCACGTCGAAGCGGAACACTGTCGAAATTGTAAAGATAACGAAACTGTCGGATAAACAACAGCGAATCGCCCGTTAAATAGCAGCGTTCGTTTTGAGGACAAAAACACCCATTATTTGGTGCAGCGTGAGGGATTTGTTAATAGCAAAATATCACGATGATTGGAAGGAAACTAGTATCGTAGGTAAGGGGGGAGTGGCTTGCAACTCGTGCTTCAATCGCCCCGTGGCATGTCTCAGTCGCCCTGTACAGTAACACTGTTGTGAAACAACGAAAGTTGCTGTGAAAATAACAGCGAAACGCCGGTTAAATAGCGGCGTTCGTGATGGCGTGAGGGATTTGCTAATTAGCGAAAATATCACACTGAGTGGACGGCAACTTGTAACCTAGGTATAAGGGGAAAGTGGCTTGCAATTCATGCGACACTCGCCCCGTATAAAGTCTCACTTATTCGGTATGGCAAATACAGCCGTGAGGCAACAAAACTGCCGGTTAAAGACGCAGACTCCAAATAGTCGGTGCAGCGTGAGGGATTGGTTAGTAAGTAGCGAATATCACGCTGATGGGTCGGTTAGCAGTGGATGAGGGGCTTGCAACTCGTGCGACGCTCCCCCTGCAAAGCCTTGTCCGTTCGAAACAGCATGAGTGACTTTCATCCCGTGTAAAGGCTCACGCGAATGGCCATGACGTACGAGCATAAAGTGAGTAGCCAGCAACCTGTGCAAAGCCCAAATTCCTCCATACGACGTGAGCTACCAGCAGCCTGTGTCATGGTAAAAATGTGGTCGTGTAAATGTGGAAGCGAGCAGCCTGCAACCTGTGTGAAGCCTCGCAAGATGGGTACGGCGTGAGCTACTTGCAACCTGTGCAAAGCCTCAGGCACACGGTCTCGTACCGTAAGAACCGTGTAACGGGAGTGAGTGACCGGCAACTTGTGCTGTGCGAGGTCTCACTCCCAAAATGTACCCGTAACGACCAAAGAAAACTGACCCAAAATATTCCAAAACTTACTCAACTCATAGAAACAACAATAGTAGATAAATAGTAGAATAAACTAAGAACTTAGCGATAAAAATGGCTGAGGAAAGACGCGAACATTTTTGACAAAGCGAGAGCTCTGTAAAATGCATCTTTCTCGAGACGTCGCTAAGAGAAAAAAAATATGGCGGGCGGGCCGCAAGGTACTGTGGGTAATCAATCTTAACGTATGGCTGGTGCCCTCTAAGGAATAATGCATATGTAGTAATACTGTACGGGTAAGTAGAGCGCAGTAGAATGCTTTTTTGATTAACTTTTCTTAGCACTATTTCTTTACTTTTGAATTAAACACTGAACAGGGAAAATCGAGCCTACGTGTAATTACAGAATTTGAATTATTGATCAGTCTTGATAATGTAATTAACAGGAACAGTCTCTCACGCTTTTTCACTTATAGCTTCTAATGTTCTGATCAAATTTTAAAATAAATCACTTCATGATATCATACAGTTATAATACAGTTTGATATTTCTGTAAGAAAACATTGACTAATGTTGACCAGGAATCTTTAAAGGTATGGTAGGCACCCAAATAGCACTGTTAGCAGGCGGAGCCGAATGGAGACCATGCCGAGTTTTGGAAAATCCCGGTAACAGTTGTCAAATTCAAAAGTTCGCCCCTCGTATGTATACGATCCGAGTACAAAAACCGTTGTTGAAATTCAAATTTTGCAACTAAGAGCAATGAATATTAATTATCAACTCGTTTTAAAAAGTTATTAACAAGCAATTAGCAATTATTCATAAATACCTAAGACAGTTTACACATTCCTATTGGTCGAGAGCCCGTCATGTGGCCGGTCTTAAACTGATGATAAAGACATGACTAGCTGGTCTTAAACACTTTTCCAGTGTCACATGAAATTTGGACTCCCATGAAATCCGGTGCCGTTTAATGTTTCATTGGTTGAACGTTCACATTCCTCACGTATGCATGCGCAATACTACCAGTGAATCAGTATTTCATGGTCCGAAATTCACACTACACCAGCCCAGCCAATGTCCTTATAAGGTAACGAGTTGTGGCGGGGCATTCCATATTATAGTCAGAGGGGTGTTTCATAAAACATGAAGTAAAATTGTTGAACAAAATGGTTGGCAACATCTAGTTTTTGACTTGTTTTGATTTTTGGATCGAAAATTTTTTTTTTTTAACAAAAAGGTATTTATGAATGGGAATAAATATGTGTTCGGTCGGTATTAAACACTTTAAGACCGGTGGGAGTCTGGATGGGTGATAATTATGCGAGGCGAATATCACCCATCCAGACTCCCACCGGTCTTAAACTGAGTGTTATAATACCTCCCAAACACACATTTATTCCCTTAATAAAACATATATTATACTCGGAAATACTCGGGCGCTATCCGATTGTCGACGAAATGAATTTGGCAAAATTCGGACATTTTCGGAAAAAGGAGGAATTCCTCCCGTTTTAGTCACGTGCCATATATTTGTAATACAATGTATTACTGACGGCTACCTGACCTAAGATTTGTCAGGAATAGTCAGAGTCTTTTAGTCTGTGAACCAGATTAAGTACTATGTAGGCTATGTGTGTGTGTAAAGCTGAGAGTGAACTTCCAATTCACAAATGGACAATGCACTTAGTGATCTAGAAAATTGTTGTATCTTTACTGTGTATTTTGCATCAATGAAAATCAATAATCTGTTAGCAGTACACTGTGTAGGCCTGAGTGTGTGGATGGGTAAAGGTTTTCTTGCACAAATGGCATCACACAATTGGGTGGAAATCCGGTTCGTAAGTGTGACGTCATCTCAACTTACTGTACATGGTGTAGCATGGCACCAATGGAACCGGAAGTTAATTCAACTTTAGTGTTTATCCAATGGGCGCTCGTAATCAGTGGTGCGTGCGCGTGTTTGATGAAGTCACTTACGAACCGGATAGAAGATTATGCACAGTTTCAACTTTTCATGTGGGAAACTTGTTCATGTCTGTACAGTACTTACATGTATGTACAGAGGCGGTACTGTCTCTGATTGCCAACATGGTTTCCTCCAAAAACGGTCATGTGGTACTAAACTCGCCACAATATATCATCACTACTGGGCCAAAACCTTGGATTTCTTGAACCCCCACGCATTGATGCTATTTTTGGATTGGTTGAAAGCCTTTGATTGTGTGAGCCACAATATTTTCCTAGAAAAGCTGCATAAATACGGTGTTTGTGGTTCAGTTTTACAATGGTTTCAATACTACCTTAAAGGCTGCCAACAACGGGTGCAGTTTCATGGGGCACATTCTAACTGGGCCCCTGTTCCTTCAGGTGTCCCCCAGGGATCTGTACTCGGGCCGTTATTATTTAATAGTTTTTTACATTTGATTTACCATTCTGCATCCAGTCTAATTTAAGACAATATGCAGATGATACTGTTATGTACAGAGTTATCGCCAGTGAAGACGACGAGCATGTCTTACAGTGTGATTTGCATCAGATTGACATCTGGTTCACTCTAAACAAGATGAAACTTAATGTTGATCAATGTAAATTAATGACCCTTACTCGTTCCAGGAAGCCACCGAAGCCGTCTTATATGATTGGTTCACAAATCCTTGAAATCAGCTATCATCATAAATACCTGGGCATGCATTTCTCTAGAAATCTTACTTGACAGCAACATGTTAACACTGTCGTTTCAAAAGCAACAAGAATGTCTGAGTTTATTAGAAGACTTGTTAACTGCAAAGACAACCATACCCTTGTCACGCTGTATTGTACTATTGTTAGACCCATCCTTGAGTACGCTGTGCCAGTCTGGTGCCCAAGTACTGTCTCTCAGCAATCAATTCTTGAAGGAGTACAGAGGAGATTTACTCGATCTTGTTTAGGCCTTCCAAGGAGACATACATGTATTCCAAATCAAAGCGTTGACAATATTGAGTATTCTCTCCGCAGCACCCAGCTGGGTCTGTCCTACTTAATCAATAGGATTAAATTTCTGTCTGTTGTTTTTGCAGTTAAATGCCTGTATGACAAATTTGACATTGCCCTTGAGGGTCTTGTTCAGGTTAATGCTAGCCCTTTGTGTAAAGCACAATGGGAGAAATTAACTTTTAACTTGCCCACCCCCCTTCCATCACCTCCAATTAAAGGACACTTTTGTGGGACAAAAAAAAATGCAAGCAGCATTGCTTTTTGCAATAGGAATTAAAGTCTAGTGCCTTACCTAATTGCATTGGTTTCCTGGATGTCTATCATGTGCCATTATTCCTCCTGTTGGTTTAGGGGAAGATCCTACCTGCATTTGTTCAATCCATTAATTCTTTCAATGTCAATTATTAACCAAAGTTGACATGTGTGTTCTCTTGCAATATAATGGGGCATTTTCTTGCAATATACATGTAATGGGGCATTTTCTGGTGGGAATTCGACAGACACAGGTTAAATTGTTCATTGCCCTATCATAACGGCCAATAACTTTATTACATTTGGTATTAACTGCCCTATCATACAAAGTAAATACCACAACAGTAGTTTCTATTTGTTGTGACGGGCACTGTAATGGCTCCCTGGAGGTTCACTAGGGGCCATTCCTCCCGTAGCTCCCAACGTTAAGCGGGGGAACATCCTGTGCCTGGATTGTTTGAAACTTCATTTTACATTCATTCAGGATTTTAAATCGGTGCTTAAATGCCTTTTCGCCATTTCTGTACATGTTATGGCTAGTCATTATGTAAGTGGGTCTGGTATGCCCTATGTATCAGGGTCTGGTATGCCCTATGTATCATGTTGACTTCTCTTAGGCTTTCGACTCCATAGACAGGGTAACACCGTGGCACCTATTAGAGTGCTTTGGCTGTGCAAAGAGCTTTGTTGACATCATTCAGGGATTTCACGAAGGCAAGGTCGGTAGAGTCTCATGTGGTGGATCACTGTCTGACCCTTTTGAGATCTCCCATGGAATAAAACAGGGGTGTGTCTTGGCACCAACCCTGTTTTCTCTGTTCCTAGCAGCAGTTCTGAGGACTGTGACTGACCAACAAAGTTCTGGGGTCTTCATTCAGTCCCGACATGATGGGAAGTTATTCAATCTGGCAAAACTCAGAGCAAAAACAAAGGTGGGAGATAGTGCTGCAGCCGAACCGCCGAATCGAACTAAAAATAGCCGAATTTGGCCTCCCGAACCGAACCCAAAAGTCAATTCAGAAGAGTTTGACAAGTATTTGTTGATAGTGCTAGGAATGCTTAAGCTTGCAATGAAAGGGCAAAAATAAAACGCACGGATGATTGAATTTACTGGGTTGACAAGTCACCGCATTCATCTTCATTATTTGTAGTGTTCTAGCAAGGCAAACAATAGGATATCGGGCCGATACGCTTTGAAAAAATTGTACGCGCCTTGTGATTTTCTCAATGAAAAGCGCGCTCTTTGCATGTAATTCATCCAACGTGATCAGTATCTGGCCCTGCTGCGCCGTGTTCCAGCGTGACGTAGTACGTTGGACCAAACCAATTGCAGTGAAGGGTGTGCTTTTCTCAGCAAAATTCACCAGCATTTTCAGTTTTTTCACTGTATCAGAGTTTAAATCAATACTTTTTATGGAGTCTGAAACCTTTCCCATATTCAGAATAAGTTCGTAATTTTCGCAATATATTTTTTTTCGTAAAGAATGTATACTAAAAACGATGTAGTCTCCCAAAAGAGGGTGAAACACCCCTTTACAAAATTAATGGATCCGTCCACAGAACGAATATTCATGGCAGTTGCGAATCGAAAAGTTATATTATTTTACGGTAGCAACTTGTCAGCTTGTTGCTACAAATGATTATGATTTCATAAGTTTAGTACAGTAAAAGCACCTGTTTGTTCTAAGAACAAAACTAACCAGCAATTATTGCCACAAAGCAAATTTTAAGTGCTCATCAGTGCATGCTCGGACGGGACGGAACTCGTCGGAAAAACTGTCAGCGCGTGTGGGAAAATGTTATGGTGATCGTGTAGCGTATGGCCCCTGTTTTGTTTTGATCAAATTAGAGTCAAAAATGTTTTTTATTGCTTAAAAATCACCTTTATAATCAAAGGCAGACTTTTCTCAATTCTAATGACACCCGTTTTGCAATTGTTAACAGTTTCTTGAGGTAGAAATCACGATTTTCCTGCGCGGTTTGTACCTTGCGATTCAGCGGTTGAATGTTTATTTTCGGGTTGCGTGTTGTGTCGCCGCACTGTTATCGTCATTTTACCCCCAAATTTCCCTCAAAAAAAAAAATCTAAACCCGGCCCTCTATCTATGACATACCTGTTTATTGAGAACCAACTAGTTTGGTCTGTCTAATAATTTTAAAGTGGATTGTGTTCCCTTACTTAAGTTAAGAGCCGGGCCCTACACTACACATAGGCCAAGTTCGGGCACGGACCATTAGTTCGACTAGTGGTTGATTTGTGACATACCTTACGCCTGCGCACTGATAGCAACGTGCGAACATCTCTTGTCAAACGCTGGTCAAAATGTCATCGCAAAACTTCTGGATCCTGGCTCTCTGCTAGCGTTATGAATGCCCACGGCTATTGGTTACCAGCGATGCAACCAACCCCAGTAGGCTGGTTCCAAATAGTCGACTAGTGTAGTCAACCACCGTCGACTAGACAGAGTTCGGGCAAAAGTAAGTTAACCATTGGTCAACTATAGTTGGCCAGAGTTGCCGGGCTGGATAGGGCTGCCATATAATAACACGGTAGCAATTTACGATGTTCATTTCTCAACGTCATCAACTCAAATTATAACGGAGTTTTGTTTACACAACAAAAAACATTTATCCTTCAACTTGTGTTGAATAGCATGTGGAAACTGCGGTGCCTACTTGGTGCCTACTTCTGTCAGACGTTTGCGGTACACACGTGTTTGTTCAAACAGGGGAACGGCCTATGTACATATGGTTTTCATTGTAGCCCAATACATTGTATAGACATGTACATTATGTATGCACTTCCGAAGCCGAACCGAACCGAACCGAAGTTCGGAGAGAAAAAAGTGAACCGCAACCGAACCGAACCGAACCGAACCAAACCGAACTTTGAGGATCAGTTGCAGCACTAGTGGACGAGTTCTGTGTTAGAGAGTTGCTCTTTACTGATGACTCTGCCCTTGTGGCACACACCTTTGTGGACATCCAGGGAGTCACCAACCTCTTAGCTGAAGCCTCTCGGAAGTTCGGCCTCACTATTACCATCAACAAGATTATTATTATTATTAAGTACTCTACCAGCCAGCACCTGGTAAGCCCTACACCAACCCCTCAATTTAGATACTACTGAGCTACAGTCAGTCCCTAAGTTCACATATCTTGGGAGTACAGTTACATCTGACCACACTCTTGATGCCGAGATTTCTAATCGTATCCAAGCTGCAGCAAAGGCATTCAGTGGCCTTACAAACTGTATCTGGTCCCAGCATGACATTCTAAACACCACAAAGTGCAAGGTCTATGGTGCCCTCGTCCTAACTACACTACTGTACTCAGCTGAAACATACACCCTATATAGACGGCACATCAAGAAACTAACTAGCGTCCAGCTACGACATCTGAGACAGATCCTTGGAATTTCCTGGAAGGACCGTGTGACAAATATTGAGGTCATTCAACGTACCAGCATGCCAAGTGTTGAGTCCATGCTTCTTACTGCCCAGTTGAGGTGGGCTTGGCATCTAGTACGGATAGATGAGTCCAGACTCCCTCGGGCTGTATTCTACGGCGAACTTTCTGAAGGCAAGCAGTGAGTTGGAGGCCCAAAACTACGGTATAAGGACGTCCTTAAACATCATCTAAAGGCAGCCCAGATACCATTGGATGACTGGGAAGCCACAGCGCTAAATCGTTCAGAGTGAAGGGCTTCCATTAGGAGAGGAGCTCAGACAGTCGAACTGACAAGATCAGACATGTATGAGAAGCAACGCGCCAGGCGTCATAATCCTCATCCTCCATCTGTCTTCTGTCAGTTCTGTAACAGGGGCTTTGTCAACAGACTTGGTCTGTCGTCACACACCCGTTAAAAGCACCGTACTACTACTCCCCACTAAGTAACTTGTCATTGTCGATTCGACGGACAGCCAGAGAGAGATAGAGAGAGAGAGAGAGATGTATCAGGGTGTGTATGCCTTATGTATCAGGGACATTTATGTGCCCTACATAAATGTATCAGGGTCTGGTGTGCCCTATGTATCAGGGTCAGGTGTGCCCGAATTGTGACAAGGTCTGGTGTGGCCTAATTGTGACAGGGTGTGGTGCCCTATGTACATGTACCAGGGCCTGGTATGCCCTAATTATCAGGGTATGGTGTGATTAGGCCTATAAACAGTGGGTCTGGTTTGCCCTACTCATAGCTGGGTCTGGTCAACCTTGGGGGTCTGGTGTACCCCACTATATTGTATTTATTTGCCAGTTTGCCCATGGTATCTGGCAAATGCAATGTTGTGTTGAAAAAACAAAAGCTGTGTCATAATTACACACAACTTTTGTGTGTGTTGTATATTATATCAGTCTGAGAATAATATGAGTTTAACTTTACTTGACATTATTTAATAATTTGTTATGTATGCAGGGCCCTAATGGAAACCATGCAGTTTTAACTATTTGGACATACCCATGGTAAAGAAATGGAAGGAAGAAATAAATAAATAAACAAAAAGTAGACTTATGTTGGTGGACAAACACAGGGCTGTTTCGGCAACTATTTTGTAACATGTGACATGTAAAGTTTCAAGTATAAAATCCATCCAGGAAGGATGTGTAGTTCTGTTTAAAATAAATGGTGGCATATAAATATGTGATTACATTCTCATAGGGCTTTGAATTATGACGTCATCATGATGACGTCATATAAATTTTCATTATATTATCATCTATAACAACCTGCAGCTAGAGGGCAATCTAACATCACCGTTAATTTTTTTTTGTAGAGAACAACTTAGCCAGAGCATACATCCTTGAAAGGAAGTTCACATTTTTCCCCATTTTTTATTACAAGGTACTTCCGAAGGAAGGGTCACGTAATTTGCACGTGATATAAAAAATGAAGACCATTTTTTTAAGTTCAATTAAAATCACACGATACCGTCATGATGACGTCACCTCAATTTTCAACTGTAACACATCCCGATCTACCTACATACAAAGTTTCAACCCAATCGGACTTACAGTTCTCTAGATATAGGACTTTACAATATGCACTGTAAATTGTAAATATAAAAAAATCATAAAAAATCAACCAATGACGTCATGGTGATGTCTTTTCGGAATTTGCATACTAGTACCATTATCTAGCTATCCACTAAGTTTCATGGCGATCAGACTTTCCCTTATATGTTTTTAAAAAATCGCATTTTTGATGACGTCATGATGACGTCACACATTTTTCAAAAGTTTGTGCATATACCTGTTACCTAACAAACATAATACGAAAAGAATTTTGAATTTTGCATGTTGCATTCGTGAGTTATGGCTTAAAGGTCCAAAAATCCAAAAATTCTTTTTAAAACCACACAATGACGTCACCTCAATTTTTACCTATAACACATCCCGGACTACCTACATACCAAGTTTCAATCCAATCGGACTTACAGTTCTCTAGATATAGGACTTTACAATACGCACTTTTAGGATGATGTCAAGTTACTCATGATGACGTCATCTTGACATCACTTAAATTTTCATCTATAACACATCCCGGTTTACTTACATACCAAGTTTCAACCCAATCGGACTTACAGTTCTGTAGATATAGCACTTTACAATATGCACATTTAAAATGACGTCACATGACCCATGATGACCTCACCATGACGTCACTCTTCGGGACACAACTTTGCTTAGGGGCTATGCCTGTGGTAACTTTGAATGATGTATGACAAAGATTAATGCCAAAAGTGGCGATGAGAAAAAACGTGTACAAAGTCTATGGGAAGAAAAGAAAGAAAAGCCAGCACAAAAGGAAAGGCTTTTCTGCAACTATGCGGAAAAGCCAACTAGAGGTCTATGTCTGTTTGAAACAGAACATAGGGCTTTTCTGCATTATGTTTTTGTAAACTGAGGTTATGTTTTTCTGTTTTGAATGCATTATCATTATTTTATTGAACATACATTTGGAAGATCATAAGAACATTTTCGTGCTTGAAAAATTGTTGTAAAAGATCATAGTGGATTTTTGTGTCAAATTTAATCATGCATTCTGAGTTGATGTGTGTGGCAAAGTTTGAGGTAATCAAGGACCCAACACCGTGTGGTTGTTCCTACAATCTCTAGTTTTATTGTGTTTTTAGTCTGTACTAAGTTTGAAGCCAAACAGATTAATAAAATAACAGCGTTGCTGTTGAAACCCCTCAGCCAGAGTCAAGTTATCATCCGGAAACCATTAACCTTTAACTCAACGTGGTGACCTTGACCTTTGGCCTTTGACCCCAGAACCAGTCCCAACATGCCTGTACCAATGGGAAACCCCCTACCGAAGTTAGACACCAACATTTCATTTCTAACTGAAGTTATCATTCGGAACCATTTACATTGAACTCACCACGGTGACCTTGACCTTTGACCTTTTGACCCCAAAACCAATCCCAACTTGCCTGTACCCAAGGGCAAACCCCTACCTCAGTCAGACACCAAAATCTCATTTCTAACTCAAGTTATCATCCGGAAACCATTTACCTTTATCTCACCATGCTGACCTTGACCTTTGACCGTTTGACCCCAAAACCAATCCCAACTTGCCTTCTCCCAAGGGGAACTCTCTTCCAAAGTTAGACACCAAAATCGCATTTCTAACTCAAGTTATCAGCCGGAAACCATTTACCTTTAACTCACAATGGTGACCTTGACCTTTGACCTTTTGACCCCAAAACCAATCCCAACTTGCCTACTCCCAAGGGCAACCCTCTACCAAAGTTAGACACCAAAATCTCATTTCTAACTCAAGTTATCATCCTGAAACCATTTACATTTAACTCACCACGGTGACCTTGACCTTTGACCTTTTGACCCCAAAACCAATCCCAACTTGCCTACTCCCAAGGGCAACCCCCTATCAAAGTTAGACACCAAAATCTCATTTCTAACTCAAGTTATAATCCGGAAACCATTTACCTTTATCTCACCATGCTGACCTTGACCTTTGACCTTTTGACCCCAAAACCAATCCCAACTTGCCTTCTCCCAAGGGCAACCCTCTTCCAAAGTTAGACACCAAAATCTCATTTCTAACTCAAGTTATCATCCGGAAACCATTTACTTTTAACTCACCACGGTGACCTTGACCTTTGACCTTTTGACCTCAAAACCAATCCCAACTTGCCTACTCCAAAGGGCAACCCCCTACCGAAGTTACAACCCCAAACAACATTTCTAACTCAAGTTATCATCCGGAAACTAAGCTGCCCGGACGGACAGACGGACAGACACACATACATCCGGACGGACGGACGCCCTAGGCGATGACAATACCCCTCGAGCCTCTCGGCTGAGGGGTAAAAAGTATTAAATTTTATGAGCAGAATAAAATTGTAAGTATTAAAAAAATCATAAAAAATTAATCGATGACGTCATGGTGACGTCATTTCGGATTTTGCATACCAGTACCATTATCTAGCTATCCACCAAGTTTCATGACGATTGGACTTTCCCTTATACCCGTATATGTGTTTTCTAAAATTGCATTTTTTTTTATGAAGTCATGATTACGTCACACATTTTTTTCAAATTTTGCACAAATACCTATTGCCTAACAAACCAAACACAAAAAGAATTTTGAATTTTGCATGTTGCGTTCGTGAGATATGGCTTGAAGGTCCAAAAATTCATATAAAATTGCATGATGACGTCATCATGACGTCACCTCAATTTTTACCTAAAACCTGCAAACCAAGTTTCAACCCAATCCGACTTACAGTTCTCTAGTTATAGGACTTTAAAATATGCACATTTAAAATGACGTCACATGACCCATGATGACCTCACCATGATGTCACTCTTCGGGACACAACTTTGCTTAGGGGCTATGCCTGTGGTAACTTTGAATGATGTATTACAAAGAGTAATTCCAAACGTGTCACTGAGAAAAAACGTGTACAAAGTCTATGGGATTTAGGCGACAAAAAGAAGAAAGAACAAAAATTCAGAACAAAAACACCCCCCCCCCCCAAAAAAAAACTAGAACTTTGTCTGTTCGATAATTCCACAATTACTCACGCTGCGTTTTTGATGTACTTTTGAGTTTCCTTGGGCTGTAATTACCTTACTGAAAAGGTTTAATAACTGTTATCCCCATGGTAGATAAGGGTAGACCTAAACCTAAATAAGCACCAAAGACGACATCCAGAAAAATGTGTAATGTATGATAAACAAGACACACAGAAGCGGTTACTCACGTTACATTTTCGGACATGCATAAAAAGCCAACATGCTTTAATCAAAAAGTGTCCTCATACAGGCAACCTGTGGAAATTTCTTTTAAATGGATGAAAGACCATGCCATGGGGCACACATAATAAGAGTAAAACAAATCTTCTAGAATCCATATTTTTTTTGCATTCCACAAA
Organism: Patiria miniata; assembly: GCF_015706575.1. Taxonomy (NCBI): domain Eukaryota; kingdom Metazoa; phylum Echinodermata; class Asteroidea; order Valvatida; family Asterinidae; genus Patiria; species Patiria miniata. Next base: position 8,191,396 of record NW_024037052.1, on the reverse strand, counting down.
AAACATGGTTACTCACGTTACGGTTACTCATGTTACATTTTGTCCGACCCATCTCAGAATTTTATGCCATGATGTTTTGTTGACTAAATGATCATAGTGAGTATGTTTCTACCCCATAGGCTTCAGAACTACTAAAAAACTCTGCATTTTGGATCTCCAATGGCAAGTACTCCAAGATAAAGGTGTTCATCTGACATTAGCTGTAATTTAGTTTTTGTTTTGTTTAACTAAATATACTGAGCCATCAGAACAGATAGATACAAACCTCTCACCTTCTGAGAGTCTGCTAAACTTGTATGCCACTATAGCACAGAATGTAGGGTCCATGGAAAGGCCACACTGTCAGAGACCATAATGTGGAGAGTGAGTTCCAGGGTATATCATTGTACCAGGTAGCTTAGTGTGAAGTGCCTAATTGAAATTCAGCTTTTGTTCCAAATAAACATTTTAAGTTCCATGTAGAGACGTACAGGTGTCTTCCTTATTACATTCAACAACATAAAGACAGATAAAAATACTTTACTTGGATTCAATTAAATTTATACGATATTATGCTGTCTCAAAAACCATTTAGCGCCATAAAAGTATCTTTAATATGAGGTTTATACACAGGTATTAATAAAGTGTAACCTTATCAAGTAAAATCAGTTTAGGTATCGTTTGGGTGACTTACATTTTTGGTTACTCACGTTACAAAAGTTACTCACATTACCAAATTTAGTTGCCTTTTATTCTAGCATGTGTTTATTAGTATCAACATAATACTTATATTTATATCAATGTTCATGCAAAGCAGTGTTGTAGTCGAGGCCACAACCTCCGAGGCCGAGGCCACAGCCTCCGAGGCCAAGGCCGAGGCCGAGGCCGAGGCCACAACCGCGAGGCCAAGGCCAAGGCCGAGGCCACCACCTCCGAGGCCAAGGCCAGCTATCATAACATGTAATAAAATATAAATCACTAAAACAAGGCTAAGATTATGTTGGAGTTTTAACATCTTTTTAGTTGAATTCACTGAGTTTTGGAGTGCTGGCTTACAAATTTACAGAACAAAATCAATGGCGTTTGAATCAGGCTCATAGGTGTTTGCCCTTTGGAGATACAACAATTTAAATGGCCAAATTTTGAGTTTCTATTCTGTAAGATTTACATCATTTACTTTTAGCATGTTTTATAAATCTTATTTTCAAAACCTATCAAAATGCTTAATATCATAAGAATCCCCATTTAATAAACAACAACTTGATTTTTGAATCAGGTTTTTACCACTCATAACCAAAAAGTTACGCCCCCCCCCCCCCCCCGACCTTCGCACTGTCCAGGCGCGAGCCGAGCAAACACCGCGATGCGACCAGACAATGCCAGACGGCCCGCCGTTACGCAATGGCAAAGCATAGTTCCAATCCCGCTCCACACAACGGGATAAGTGTCCACGCATTATCACTGTTAATACCACGGTACCAGACAAAGTCTGGCAATGGCCAATCCCGCTCCAAACAACACGGCAGCACGGAACATGCGTGCATGATATCACTCAGTTCATCAAAATGACCATGAATTCTCGGATCATCTGATTTGAATCCAATGGCTTCGAAGAATTTTAAAATCATGGCAAGAGGTAGGGAGTCCAGAGGTTTTGGCCGTATATCTGTAACCACGCAAAATTAGTCAATTTCAAACCGTGCTTATACATGTAAGAAGTATCAACATGGGCTCTAAAAATACAAAAAATATCCTGGTACCATGAGGAATACTGACTCCTATTATTAAAACATTCATTCAGAACTTTGCATTCATTTGGATGGAAAAATGAATTCTGAAATCGCGCTTTCCATATCGACCATTTGCGCCAAACATTACCGTGTGAGCTGGAACTTTCATTTGAATCACCGTTTAAAAATAAAATCTACTTGATAAATCGTAACTGTTTTTATCATATCTTTATGAAAAAAAATGGTACGGACAAGTACACTCGATCGTACCCAGAAAATCCCCCCCCCCCCCCCCACAGTAGTGTGGGACGAGTCTACGAATGTTCTGTTCCATTAGCCACCACCGAAGGTGTGGCCGAATGACATCGTCGATCGAGACCAATAGAGAGATTGGATCTGTCTTTGGTCTGTAATGTGCCAGAAGATGCATTTGCAAAGGACGCATCCTCAGTCTGCACCATGGAACCAGGTCCACTAAGCTGGCCATGAACCCTAGAAGTTTCAGCCAAGCTCGGGCTGGAGCGACTTGAACGGATAGGAAAAGTTTGACGCAATTCCGCAGGCTGGTAACACGTTCCCCTGTGGGGGCGGCTATGCCCCTGCGTAGATCGATCTCTGCTCCCAGGAAAGTGATTTCCTGGGATGGGATTAGGTGGGACTTCTTTTCGTTGATGATGAAGCCTAGCCTCGTTGTCAACGTATAAGTATCCCTCACATTCTGAGCAGTCTGGCCTTCTGATTTTCCCACTATCAGCCAGTCGTCGAGATACATAAAAATCATTATGTTTTCTCATCGGAGACGTGATGCAACTGCCCGCACAACCCTGGTGAACACTCTTGGCGAGGTTGATAGCCCGAAGGGAAGGGCAGTGAACTCGTAAGTGCACCCCTGATACCGAAAACGAAGGAATCGGGAGTGCTCTTGGAAGATGGGGACGTGTAGGTACGCGTCTTTTAGGTCTAATGACGCTCCCCACGCTGGTGTGGGTAATGACTCTAGAACTACATGGAGAGTTTCCATTCGGAAACGTTTGGGTCTGAAAAACTTGTTGAGCGGTTTCAGATTGATTATCGGCCGCCATTCGCCAGCCGCCTTCTTTGGTGTTAGAAAGAAGGACAGGAAGCCTGTAAACTGCTCCATTGGTGGCACCAAGCGGACCGCTCTCTTCTCGATGAGGGATGAGATCTCTTGTTCGAGAGCTAATCGTTTGTCTGTGTTTGCCGGAACCGGTGTTTCACGAACACATATTTCCGACGGAGGGGTGATTGTAAATTCTAGTTGATAGCCGTGGCTGACTATAGAAAGCACCCATGCGTCGGAGGTGATCTCTCTCCAGGGCCCTACGAAATTTCTGAGACGACCCCCGACGGGCCCCAGTGTCGGGGTCGGCTCGGTAGGGGCGTCACCGCCGCCATCCAGAGCGGGGGGCCGATTGCCCACCGCCACGTCCCCCGCCGCTAAATTGGCGTGCAGGGGCAGAGTAGGGGCGTGGAGCTGAAACCATTGCACCAGCTGATGCCTTTGCCGTCTGTTGGTTAAAAGGCTTGAATGGTTTCTTAAGGGCAGGGCGAATCGAGGGAGCACCCTTCGTTGCCTTCTTCCCAGAGAACTTGGGCTTGTTAGTGGCTGAAGGCTTCTTCAAGCTCAGTTTGTCTGCTGTCTCAATTCGTTTGGCTTCAAATTCCAGAACTTCCTGGAATTTGCCTCCGAAAAGGTCTTTGCCCATAAGAGGAAGGTCTTCTAACTTCTTCTTAGCGCCCTCGTGTGGTATGTAAAGTGCATCCATCACGTTAGTCCTACGTGACTTGGCAGACAGGATAGAGATTCTCGTAAATTGGTCTAGAGAGAAACGGAGTATTTCGTCCAGACACCGGAAGGCTGCTGCTAACATATCGGCTGGAATTTGGGAATCTTCCTCACATGCGCAGACGATATATTCGGATAACAGAAGTAAAAAGGCGCTTGTTTGTGAGCCAAATCTAGCTGCCTCATCGACCTTCTTCATTGTATCCTCCATCTTTGCTCTAGTCTTATCGACAAATATTGACTTGGTCGGGGCTTTGCCGCTATCTCCAGTCAATTTGTCCTTGGCCGTATCCGGAATAGAAGGAACCGTAAAGAAATCGTTTCGGTCCTTTTCTGCGAATTGGAAATAGTCTGCCGACCTTTTGTTGAAAGCCGTCCATTTCTTTGAATCGGCGATGCGTTGTATGCGATCAGCGCATAAACGATCCATCGGCATGGTTGGGAAAGCTGGATCCCGAGGTTCCTCCACGCCAGTCCGGCGTTTGAAAGAACGACGGATTCGGCCAGATTGGACCCGGATCCGGCCGGATCACACCCGGATCCGGGTCCAATCTGCCGGATCACACCCGGATCACATCCGGCCGGATCACACCCGGATCCGGCAGGATTAGACCCGGATTTGGGTCCGGAAATGTGGCCGCCGGGAGTGACCTCTGAGTCACCATTGGGGCCGATCTCCATTGTTCTTGTTTAGTGAGGGCTGCTAGCGAAACGTTGATGTCCTGGAAAGCTTTTAGAAAGATTTCTGTGGATACACCTTTGTTTTTCTTTTTCCGATGCGTCGACTTACGGGGGGAATCCCCTGAAGAGGACGCCGCGGCCTTGTGTTTCCTTTTCTTGCTTGGGTGACTTGATTCACTGGATGAAAACTCCAATAATATCCTGGGAATTCCGAAGCATTGATCAAAGAATGATGTTGACTGCGAGTCCGTGGCCCGAATTGGGGGAGGAGGAAAGTCAGTCACCGCGAGTCCTGCCCATTCCGCACGGGTGGAAGCAGGATGCTCGGAGCGCGATGAACGCGCAGACGGGGCCGGTGAGGATTGAATCCTTTTACCGCTCCGTGACTGGTCGTCCCCGAGGGTTGCTGGAGCCAGCAGACCGGGGGGACGAGGCGAAGAAATTCCCGTGAAACCACGGGAAATCGACGCCGGGTTGCTAGGTGACGCCGATGGTCCGGAGACCGGAGGCGTAATCAAGCGACTATTGGTCCCTTTTGGGGTCTTACCCTTGGGACCGCCGGTGGCCTTTGATGCGGCCTTTTTAACCGCGGAACCCTTACGGCTGGTCGCCTGGGGGGACGTGGTTACACGGGGAGTTTTATCCCCGGTATCCTCACGGTGTTCCATACCGTAGGACGTATGTTTGATGCCGGTCAAAACGCGTAAACACGGGATGACCGTTACAAACTACGGTGATGTCCCTGCGTGGGGACTCACTGCTATCTCGTCTTTTCGTACTATTGTACTACTGAGATATTTGCAGTTGAGAACGGCCGAGGGGAAGGGAACGACCGCTGGTCGTTGTACCCCACGGAATTTCTCTTTACACGCCCGGCGAGGCGGCCGAGGGAAGTGAACGGCCAGCGGCCGATATACCCACGAATATCTCGCCGCTATCTCGTTTGTCGCCGCACTACCGAGATAGCTTAGGACGGACGAGGGGCAGGGAACGACCTCTGTCGATATACCCAACGAAACGTCCTCTTCTAGCTTACTAGCTCCCCGAGCTAGCTGAAACAGTCAGGGGGAAGGGAACGACCTCTGTCGATATACCCCCACTGTACTCGTCTCGCTAGGCCCTAGCTCACCGCGAGCTTAGGGGAAACGAACGGAGAACAGGGAACGGCCGAAACCGCTATATTCTTCGAAACGTTTCGCTAGTCCCCTGAACGGCCGAAAGTCTGACTTCCGGAACAGGGGCCCCACGTGTGGGGCGACTAGCAGACCTTGTGGAGAATAACCGCACTTCTCTCTGGGGATATACGACTTACTGTCTCCCCTAAAGGTCTTTACGGCTTTCTATGGAGTCATAAACTAGATGCACTGCTTTTTTTTTTTTTTTTGTGACAAAGAAATATTATTATTAGATAACTGTACAACAGAAATAATAATAATAACTCAGGAAAGCCGACTCGGCTAAAAAGGGATTGCACTCGATCCCAAAGGGAGAACCCACAATGCCTACCCGGCACTGGGCTAGCCCCGCGGTGCCGACCTGGCCCGCCGCACGCGGTGTCAGACAAAGGCTGAAAAGCCTGCTACGCCACGTGAAAGAAAAACGAAAGCAAAATGACTCCACAATCAATCCAAATGAGAACTACTTAACTCAAACCAAACTCTACAGATTCTACACAACTCACTTGGTTGATAAATTCTATAAAACAGAAACTCTTAAAGCGAAAATCGTACAAAAACTCGTCAAAAGGCGAGAGCAAAAATTTTTGCTTCTGCACGATGCCGTTGCTAAGAAAAAAGAGGGAGTATAATGGCGGATTCATGACGTAGCATAATGGGTAGGCCCCGAGAGAGCTCGGTGGTTGAGTAAATCTTTTAGCGTTTGAGCCTGTCGGCTGAATAAATATGCATATGCAGTAGCTATTTGGGTAAGTGAATGAAGTAGACTTTAGACTTTTACTGAAACAGTGGCCTATAAATAGAAATGATTAAGCTTGCCGCACCTTGCCGCAAATCATTTTTAAAGGTCGGGGTACAGAGGCGAAACGAGAAAATTTTGTACAACACTGCAACCAGACTAGTCTACTACCACATGTTATTGAACGCAAATGGGATTGGTGCCAGACTTATGTAGTCTGGCATGTGGTAACCATTACAACGCTTGCACGCACGTGGAAAGCTGAAGCGCAGGCTAGGCGAAGATGCTACGTACGTGAGTACGTTCAATGCAACCATTTCCAGTTCATTCGGGCGTACATTGTATATGCGTTCGTATCACGGAACCCACTGCGGCAGAATCTAGAGGGTTTGAAACGGTAAAAAATTAAAATTAATTAGAATAGAAAACACATCAAAATGGGCGGCCTCGAGCCGGCCTCGACCGATTTGCCGAGGCCGGAAGGCTCCGAGGCCGAGGCCAAGGCCGAGGCCTTGCACCTCCGAGGCCAATGCCGAGGCCGAGGCCATGAAAATCGGCCTCGAGGCCGAGGCCGGCCTCGAGACCTCCAACACTGATGCAAAGGATGAAAATCCTAAAAACCAAAATTTAATTCATTAGAAATGTTGGTGAGAAAAACTTATATATCTTTTCAGTTACTCATGTTACATTGACCAAAAAAAGGTATATATCGCTTCTTTTTGATATTTAAAAATGGATGATGGCTGATAAGGTTATGATTGAAATATCTCTAACTGCATCAATAGCAATCAAGGTTTTAACTTTACCAAAATGTTAGAGTTCTTTGTAGTGAAACGTTATTTTTCACTTTATGACATGATTTCTCAAAAACGATTGATAAAATTGGGTTTTCTTTGGTAATTTCACATACTTGAATGTATAATCTGTAATAAAAATGTGAAACTGGGTTAAAACAAATTTTAAAAAATTTCTTGGCCTTGTCCATCAAACCGTGGAAAAGCCACAGCTTTTCTGCAATTTTTTGTAAATATATATGTATATATATTATTTCGTTCCCTCAAAATAATCATACGGAAGCTCAAAGTGACCATCCGCGTTTCAGGCACGGAGCAAAAGGTTTGTTTGTCCGTTGTGAATGTCTTGTTTAGCCATTTGAAATGAACCAATAAAATGAGTGTCATAAAGGATTCCCAAAATTACCAAATGATGAATAGTGATTTCGTCATTGAGCATCAACGGATTGAAAACCGTTTTGCATCGGACAAACAGACGTTTCGCTACAAGTGGAGGGGCATAGGGACAGAATTGTGCACTTTGTGATAAATGCATGATTATAATAATACTAATGTATTCTTAATAATTACAGCCTTTTACATAAAAAAATCTCTAAACGCTTAACAAAATATCAAACCACATAAAAAGTAAACCACAATGACAATATTGAAAAATGTACATTTGAATTTGTAAAACATAAATTCAATTTGGCGCTGATTTTGAGAACGAGGTATATCCTGGTTTTATTTTTGCAATAACTAGCATTCAATTTCATTTTGCATCATTCAAATAAATTAATGTGCATAACGTTTCATTTAAAGAGAAGATACAACATCTGCAAACATTAGAAAACGAAATGATCAAATTATCACGAAAGATCTTACTGGATTGTTAGGGAATGACAGTCTAAAGCATCCTGTAAAGTTGTAGCTCCTGGTGTGCTGACATTTTCAAGTAAATCTGTACTTTTCCAATGCTGGTCAGACGACCAGCGTTGGAGAAAACTGGCTTATTTCCAAAAACTGCTCCGACTGTTTCATATTTCGTGATTCCAAATTTTCTTTGCAATTGATTACACACACCTGTGAAGAGGTACAGGCCTGCTAGACTGATTCTCTGACATTACAATTCCCCAAAGTCTATAAATTGCTTTGTTTCATCTTAAGTGGGGTCAGGGAACCAGACTACAAGAAAATGATTGGTTTTCTTGGTTTTTCAAGCATCTACAAGCCCAAAACGTGAAACAAGTCAGTGTAACAATATTTGCTATAACATTCTAATCTTCTAAATCCATTTATTCCTGAAAATTGCAGCAACACGCGCTAAATTGAACATTCTTTTTCTTTAGTTATAGCCTAATTTAAATTCGCATTTTCTGCATTCAATTTAAATAAAGTATACAGGCCTATACAAATCATGATACAGCTTTGATAAATTTATTTAATTAATCAATGTATTGTAGGCCTAATTGATCATTAATGTGTTTGTTCTTACACACAAATACCTATTTGAAATGAAGGCAAATAAAATGTTAAACTTATATATATAAATCTTACTAAAATAAAATCAATCAAAATAATCTTGTAGGCATGTTATTGGGAAGGTAAAGAGAAACATGACGTATCACGTAACACTTATTGTTCGTTGTCTTAATTGTATTTGAATGTCATTCTGTATTTCTTAAAGTTCTTTCTCATTTTATCGGGTCGATTGCTTGGTTATATGATACAAAAAAATTGTATTTGAATGTCATTCTGTATTTCTTAGAGTTCTTTCTCATTTCATCGGTTCGTTTACTTGGATATATATATGATACAAGTGTGGCAAATGCTGAACAGAAAAAAAGAAACTATTGTCTTCAGCATAGGTTTTTATATAGGATTTATTGCAACAGTGAATTGGTACCGTATGTTTCAAAAGGCTACACCGCTTGGTTTTAGTTCAATCATCCTGAATATTCAAACATCCATCAAATAATTCAATCAAACATTACTCATATGTTACTTTTGTCAACGCATAAATGAATTCCAATGCTTGACCAGGCACAGGCCTATATGTTCAATAACACTGTGTGGGAAATCGGCTGCAGGATTGTGTTTGAGCCTAATTCGAATTCGCACTAAAAGGAAATGTCAATATACTAAATTCAGTGCACAATCGGGAAATCGTAGGCTGATATTTTTTCCAACTGAATGCACCTTCATGAGAATTAAATTATCACTTGTTAAATCGAAACCGGGAATTTTAATGTTTATACTATTTCACACGAAAACGAATGCTGCTTTTACAAATTCATGTTCACATTTTCCAAAATTGTCTGGGAAACCTATAGGCCTAGTTATAAAAATATTCATTTTAAAAAGACACGTCTAAAGCATGAAACTATACATGCCATAACAAAACTTTTCAGACATGGAGACATTTCATATCTGACCTCTGGTGACCTTTGCGAGCCGCTATTTATCAATGTAATCTTGCAAATGATACTTTTTCATGACCCTTATAGTGTAAAAGAAGTTTTTTTAACAATTATTCTAAAGCATGTTAAGGTTTCAAGGTTTATCAAACATTTGATAGGCGCATAATTGATTAAAGTAGTGTGGGTGATCCAAGGTAAAGTTGAGCTACAGTTGAATTTCTTTCGTTGATTGTGTTGGATGAGATGATTTTTTTCAAACAAATAATTAAAGGAATCCATAGGTGTATTAAATGCATCTTTTGGATTATTGCAAATAAAAACTTCTGTCCAATCAGTAGCTAACAGGTCATCTTTTAATTGATTAAATTAATGTTGGAATAGCTATACGTGCAAAAGAAAAATATGAATTTCGACTGTTTGGGCCAGAAGTGTTCGAGTGAACATTAAAAATCGGTAGGTGATCTGAAAAATCTGTTATACCTGATATGGGTGAAGGTAAACTGTTTGAAATTACTATCATCTATGAGTGTACAAGCAGATGTATTAGTAATACGAGTTGGCTTATATTAACGGGAGAAGAGAATGGGATGTTATTAGATGTTGTTATTATCGTTTTGATTTTGAAGATGAAAGATTGGAAGCAAGAGTTGGTATATTGAAGTCTCCTAAGATAATACTATGATTTGTTTTGGGAAGTATCCACAGATTTCCCGAGACCAACTGAAGGTGCTTTATATACAACCCCTGAAATAAAATTTTTAGCTTTGGGAACAACCACTTCAATAAAAAGCAATTCATTCGAAAACTTGAGGTCTTCTCTAACAATGAAATTCAAGTCAGATGAAACATAAAGAGAAATTCCACCTCCAGTTTTAGTACCCTTTCTATTGTAACAATGAGTTCATAGCCAGGCAAAATATAGTTAACATGAGGATCAGCTTTTAACCATGTTTCAGAGAGTGCAATAATTGAAATAATTTACGAGTTAAGGACTTAAAGAAACTTTTTGCAAAGTTTTGTTTGCAAACTCCTTATATAAATATGAAAAACTTCAACAAAGCTCTGGTTGATTTCCTGAGGGATCTGTTCAATGGAATGATAAAGAGAAGGATTGGATAGGCTACGCAAAATGGTTTATTTAAATCATTGTTGTCGTCGTTAATTGAGAAATACGGATGGTCACTCTGGGCTTCCGTATTAATATTTCGAGGGAACAAAATAATATTCCGCGGGTGCAAAATAAAACATTTTGAGGGAACGAAATAATGTTTCGAGGGAACAAAATGATTTTGAGGGAACGAAATATTATTTTGAGGGAACAAAATAATATTTCGAGGGAACGAAATAAAAAAAACACCATTGTCATGCCTGTCCCTTTAGGGACTCCGTATAATAGGATGAACTTTGTGCCCCCAATTTTTTTAAAAATCTTATGTCCCCCAGAGTTAGGTCATACACTTTCTTAGAAATGTGTGGGTTGCTTGGCAACAAGTGTGGGTGGTTGGTAGCAGAACTTGTAGCCAACCACAAGAGTCCTCGAGGAGGAACTGTTACATTCGGTGGCCAGTGAACTTTCTCTTCATTTGACCGCTGAACTGCAACAGAGACAGGTTGTTGGTAGCACCCAGCTCCTCTGTTTAACTCTCTGTTTCCTCATATTGAACCTGCCATACTCATACGTTCATCCTCTGTCCTGATCTAGGTCAGTTTGATGATACTTTTATCTTAGTTTTACTCCTAGGTTCGAACCCAAATGTCGGTTCGGAAGAGTTTGGCAAGAATTTGTTGATAGCACTACGAATGCTAAAGCTTGCAATGAAAGGGCAATATTAAAGCGCACGGATGATTGAATTTACCGAGTTGACAAGTCACCGAATTCATCTTTATTATTTACAATGTTCTAGCCAGGCATAGAATACGATAAATCGGGCTGATACCAACGCACCTGCAATTCTCTCAATGAAAAGTGTGCTCTTTGGCCAGCGCAGCCAACATCCCATGGCCCTGCATTCCAGCGTGGCGTAGTTTGTTTGGACCAAACCATTTGTGAAGGGTGTGCTTTCCTCAGCACAATTTACCAGCATTTTCACCTTGTCAAAATTACAAATAATACTTTTCATGGAGTCAGAAACCTTTCCCTTGTTCAGAATAAGTTCTTAATCGTCGCAATATATTTTTTTTTTTCGTAAAGAATTTATACAAAAAAAACAAGTAATCTCCCAAAAAGAGTGGAGCACCCCTTTAATGGATTCATCCACAGAATGAGAATTTGATGAAAGTCGCGAATCGAAAAGTTGATTTTGTTTTTTACGTTACAAGAGACTTGTGGCAACTCTAGTCTAAATAAAGTGGAACTTTATTTATGAAAGAATTTAAAAATTAAAGGAAATGAAATATAATGTAATTGAAGTTTAATTATAATTCTACCAAGTCTATACCTAGCACTGAAGGACTTACGTGAGATTGCACCTATCACCGGTACTTTTCTTCACAGTTGAGAGAACCCATTGTTAAACAAATGGTTTCCCCACTATATAACCACACCTGAGGCCCGTAATACTCAGCACATTGTTTGTGCGAAGTTGTCCATCTGAACAAAGGGATGGGTAAATATTATGGTCATCTCCAAAAGTTTGGGTGGGAACGTAAGTCGTTCAGTGCTAGGTATAGACCCGGAAGAATTATAATTAAACTTCAATTACATTGTTTCATTTCGTTTAATTTTTAAATTCTACCTCGCTATCCCTAGCACCTCGTCCTTACGTGAGATATTTAGAGACCACCTGACGGACAAGAACAAGAAATGAACAAAATCATTCGGACTCGTGAACTTCAAAGATCATTTAATCTCTTTAAGCTGTATGTTTCTTCTCATACATTCTTGCGAAACTACTTATCGTAATAACTTAATGATCAGCCACTCAGTTGCGTGGTATTTACTTAAATACATTTTTGCTTCTCATCTCTATGGACGTTACGAAACTAATTGTCGCAATAAATTGATACTCAACCACTCCTTTGCGTGGTATTTACTTAAAACAATTCTGTTTCTTGTCTCTATGGACGGTTTGCTTACAATAAAGTAATACAGAATCTGGTGTGTTCCACCATTCTACAATTTTTTAGTCATGAGAACCGATTCAGCAAACTTGTTTTGGCAAACTATTGTTTTTTTTGTAAAATTTCGTAAAGGTGGCGTTCTGTGTCCATCCAGCTGATTTCATAATAATGTTCAGCGGTGTTCCATGACTTAACGCAGCAATGAAGGCTGCAGCACGAGTACTATATGGGCCTCAAATGTCCCTCTGTCAATGCCTGACAACAACAGCGTGGACTTGACCCACCGAGAAATTGTCTTGGTCCCTACAATTTTGTGAGGTCGAACATAACTGAGCAATAAATATCCCTTATCTTTCCTATGTGGGCGTGTCTTTTGCAGGTAAGTTTTCAGAACACGCATTACACAAAGCAAGTTGTCATGAGGATAAGCCTCCAATACAACATTAACAGGAGCTTTCCCTGCTTTACTAATTTTAGTCAACTCAGAAATTACAAAGGTTACACCCTTGGCAGTAGTATAAGCATTATCTAAATTCATTAATGCCAGTGTTTGACAATGCTGCCCTGAAATCAGGGATAAAAGCATGACCAGTTTCACTGTTAGGTCCTTAAGGGTTAGGCTATTATTTGGCCCTAAACTTGTAAGGTAATTTAATACCACAATCACATCCCAAGTAGATGAACATCTTGGCTTTGGTGGTCGCAAGTTGAATGCGCCAGTCAAAAACCGTTTGACGAGTGGGTAAGATCCCACGGTGATTCCATTCTTGGGAAGCACCACAGCTGATAACGCACTTCTCAGAGTGTTCAGGCTGCTAGCTGTATTGTGAGCCATTATGAAATTGTTCATTCAGGCAGGCAATTACAGATGTGACATCTGCTCGAATTGGATTCGTTTTTGTGCGAGCACAGAAGTGAAGCCATGTGCCCAGTGCTGTTCTGTAGCAGCTCTGGGTAGAAGTTTGCCAGGACGCGATGATGACATCGGCAGCCCTTCCTGATATGCCCTGCTGTCTGAGTGTTTCCCTGACAATAGGCATGCTACCAGTCGTAGATGATCCTGCAAGGGATGCAGTCTATCTGAACAAGGGAGAGAAAGTAAATCAGATTGCATTGGCAATATAACTGGTGGTTGAGCCAAAAGTTTAAGCATTTTTGGAAACCAAGACTGCGTGTGCCATAAAGGGACAATCAGTAACCCACAGGCATTCTCCTATTCAATTTTAGTGAGAACTTTGCCAATTAGGCAAAAAGGTGGAAATGCATAGAACCGAAACTGTTCCCAGTTCAGAGTGAATGCATCAGTATATGCAGCCCCTTGTTCTGGGCGCCATGATGCGTATTGGCATACCTGATGGTTAAGCCGTGAGGCGAACAAGTCTTCTTCTTGCGTATGACTGTTGCAGCAGCCTATACTGGGAACTTCGTCAGCATGCAGTCATTCACAATGTGTGAGATGGTCTGATCTGGATGGCCGCAATTACATGCCGAGTTGTCCCGGAACTTCCATTTATATAGATTGTGTGCAGACCTGGCATGTAGAGTGCGGATCCTGTTGAGAGTGGTCCACTCTCACCTGTCTAGGTTGAAACCAGGGGGTACGGTGGTGGATACACCAGTATTCCATTCTCCCAGAGACTGCGCCAGGCCACTTTAGAGTCGAAACATGCTTCATCGAATGTGCCTGCAGAGATCCAAAAGGGATTGCGTGATTTAAGTCACAGTTCAGGCAGGTTCTCTAGATCCTTGTGGATTGGTAGGTCAGGGTTAGCTTCAATGCGATGGAATTCCCGCAGGGTTCTTGCCTTCCGTCGTATATCAGGTGGAGTGATATTGGACAGTACGGGAAGCCAGTGTAGGGGAGTTGATTTCAGAGTGCCACCGAGTGGGAGATGACAACCTTCACGTGGTCCACCCTGTTTTAACTAATGTCATCAAACCGACGTGTGCAGCACGCCACTACTGATTATATGAACTTTCCAAACATGTCTACTAACGACCCTTCTCAGGGCAAACAAGTCAATATCGGGCACAAAGAATTTTTCTGTGATTCTTTTAAAAATGCCAGGATTAAGTTTCCACTCAAGGTCGTCATGAAAATGACAGGACGCAAAATCGGCCACAGTGTTTTCTGTGCCTGGTAGTGAGCCAAATTTCTCGGTCAATGCACCATTGCCAGATCTGTCTAGTCAACATCTTGTTAGTGATTGGGATTGTGACCCACCAAAATGTTGTATGTATGCCACTATCGTAGTGTTATCGGATTTCACATGAATGTGAGTGTTTCTTTCACTCGAGAAAAAATGCCTCAAGGGCAAGATAACATGCCTTCAATTCCAAATAGTTCATGTGATGTTTGGCCTCATCACAGGACCATCGCCCCCAATTGCTTGTCCATTAAGGTTAGCTCCCCAGCCCTCATTTGAGGCATCGGTTTCAATCATGAACCTGAGCAACTGACGATGTATTCGAGCCAATGCAAGTGGTATGTTGGTTTTCCACCAGGCTAAATCTGACTTAGCAAGATTTGACAAGGCCATTATGGAATCAAAATGGCCACAATTTTTGGCTAGGGCTCCATTCTTATCATTTTCTAAGACTCTTCTGAATAGAGTGCCGTATGGGACTGCTATTTCACAAGAAACTAAAAGACCAATCACCTGCGCAAGCTCCCGGATTTGTGGGCGGCTTGCTGCAAGTACTTTAGTTATCATGTCAATTACATGGCTAGCCTTAGAAGGCAGTATAGAAATTGTCATGTGAACCGAATGCAACACAAACCCGAGAAATGTGATCTCATGGGAGGGTGTGGTTACAGATTTATCGGTATTGACTGTGAAACCAAGTGCTTCAGTGAGCATTATTCTTGCTTGAACATTGTCTAAGCATTCTTTCAAATTTGTACCAATTACCAGTAGTAACGAGTCGTCTATGTAATCACAAGACTCGTGCCCCATGAGACGCAGTTAAAGGTTTCATTACCTTGGTAAATACACGTGGAGGGCATGAGAGCCCGAAAGGTAGGCATGTAAACTCGTACACTGTTGTACGCCAGACAAAGCGCAGGAATTTTCTGAGTTCTATGGCTGTAGGCACTGAAAAGTATGCGCCCTTTAAGTCAATTGATGCCATGAAGCATTTAGGACGGATTAGCTGCAATGCTGGTTGAATGGTTTCCATATTGAAATGCGTATATTGTACAAATGCATTCAGCCCTCTAAGATTAATTATGGGCCGGAATGACCCGTCCTTTGTGGGTCTGAGAAAAATGTTGGAAATTAAATCGCCATCACTGTGGCATGTCTCAACAATGGCTCCCTTTTGGAGCATTTTCTCAATTTCGAGTGAAATAATGGCTGCCTCAGATTCTGAATATTGAATTTCCCGAGGGATGCATGTTTGAAAAGGCCATTTCTCGAATTAGATATGATAAATTTGGATCGTGTTGAGAATCCAGATATCATTAGTGAGCTCTCGCCATTTGGCGACAAAGTGTGCGAGTCTACCTGCCGTTTTAAAAGCAATATCACATTTGTGAACGTTTACCATTGGGTTTATGTCACTCGCTTGGACAGAGTGGAAACTGACTTCTGTTTCTGGTATTTGCCCTTGTGCCAGTTGGGGCGTTGGTAGTTTAAACCTTTCCCCTGGTAATGTTGCCGTCTCTCGTTGCGCCCTCAAAATTTGACGTCCTTTTGCCCCGGGTTGTGCCCTGAGCCAAAACGATAACTGACTTTGTGGCCAAGTTTGCTAGTCTCTTGGATATATTTGCACTGTTGGGGCAAGTTTTCCCCAAAAAGCAACTTTGTGACTGGCACTTGTGCCGAGCAGAGGCTCCCAAATTGTTGGTTGAGGTCTGGTTTTATGAGTTCTCTGAGTCGGAGATTTAACTCATAATTTGCGTAGCCAATAATGGCTACCGCGTCTAGTAGCTGTGTGATGCCTGCTTTGGCATCGGCATCTTTGGTACATGTACTCATTTGAGATTTGATGCAGGAGACTATGGGCACTGTGGCCTTAAGAAGAGCCTGCTGTACCTTTTGGAACTTGATATCCGTTGATCGAGTTTTGGACTTGAGTGACGCCCATATTTCAGGGTTTACTCGTGTGCATTCTAATTGTGGAATGTTTGCAGGACGTTTGTTGTCCGTAAGTTTCATGCCAATCTTTTCGTCGGCGGCCTTGTGTCGCAGCATTGTGCCGACAATTGAGGCCAGTTTTTTGCCCACGGCAGTGTCGGCATCCTGGTTGGCGTACAGCTGTTTGAAGGGTTGTAAGACCTCTCCAGTAGCGTCTTCTCCTTCCCCTTGCTGTAGTAATTCACTTACCCGGAAGAGCTGCTTTCTTCTTCCTTTTGTTTCTTTACAGGACGATCAGAGAGAGAAGTGAGGACAGCCGTTTGGATGTTATCCAGGGCGTCAGCCATTGCTGGAAGCTGGTTTTGAAGTGCAGAAAATTCTTCTCGTGTGACGGCATTGGAACATTCCTTGCCTATCTTGCCACGAGATTTGGGTGTGGCGAGAGGTTTAGGTGTTGCCATCGCCGCAGTCCTGGAGCCCGATGGTGTCGGCTCCGGGTCTGGTTGAGTAGCTTGCGGTGGTGGATCACTGTCCGACTGCACTGCAAGAAGTTCTAAGATGTCGACGTTTTCGTCGTCCATGGTAAAGTCGTGTGTACGTGTTACGTGCAACTGAAACAACCGGTCACAAAAAATGCACTGAGGATTATGGGCCTCAGGTGTGGTTATATAGTGGGGAAACCATTTGTTTAACAATGGGTTCTCTCAACTGTGAAGAAACATACCGGTGACAGGTGCAATCTCACGTAAGGACGAGGTGCTAGGGATAGCGAGGTAGAATTAGAGTTTGTAGGACTACATGTACAAAAATCATGGTTATTATTAAAATCATCCATGTATTCATGTATCCATGAAGAAAAATCAAACACTTTCGATCTCAGGCTGTGCTCCGTGGTCATATATGGGTCGATGTGGCCGGCAGCCATAGGCACCTTTACGTGCCAGCGGTCTGACCACGTTGTAGCCGCGTCCTTCGCAATTCAGCATACCAGCGGCGAGTAAGGATGATTAGCCTCCCAAATTATTATTATATTATCTAGATAACTTTTTGTCATATTCCAAAAGACAATCAGCATCTTATAATCATTACCAGTTACTTTTGACTAAAGTGAAAAGAGGAATAATTTCCTTAATAAAAGTTTTACTTGATATATCTATTATAGCCTTTTATCTAAGCTATGTTTATTCCAGTAGCTAGTTCCTTTATTTATCCAAGTTTTCAATCTTCAATTCCTTTTTTTTAAATTAATTTGATTATTCAGGATGTTGGTATTTTTCATCCTGATCAATTTTACTTTCTTATTATTAGTCATTCCTATTCACTGAATTGTTTTAAGTGTTATGATGCAACAGGTGTAACCTTGTCATGCCTGAGGCATTGGTCCTTGTATAATGTCCTTGGAGTACCTTACTCACTTCTAGGTAAGACCTACCTACCTCCTATGTATGCACACTAGTGGTAGAGGGCACACCGGTGTTCCAGAGGCTCACAGCACGACATTATGTTTAAGCGCATGCGCCAGTTTTTCTGGGCTGTGCCGTAAAATGAATATTCATAAGCTCGTTCATAAAAAACAAATCGCTGAGGACGGCCTTCCAGAAAACTGCTCATGATGCACAAAATATTTATTGAAGCCATAAGAACTGTCCCAAAGTAAGTTAAACATATACATGTAATAATAATAATAATAATGGAGTCTTATATAGCGCACGCATCTACCAACAATTAGGTACTCAAGGCACTGGAAATTATGTCAATTATTACAGAAAGGTAAATAAAGTTTATGAGAAATATACATGCATATATCTTTAGTATCTACATCGAATATGCTTAATGCGATGTCGTTATTTTTGCGAAATACAAAAAAAACGAAGGCCTTTTCCACTGAACGAAAGCCAGCAACCAGCGAAAAAAGGGTAAACAAAAAGGTTTTTTTCTGCAATCAAGTAAGTTCAGCTAGCATAAAGACTGCCATAAATTTTGTATTAACGGTGATTTCAAAAGAGCAAACCCCTAAACTTGCCTGCTAAACTCGCCTACTGAACACAGAGCGTGGTTTTTGCACTCAACTACACAATATAACACAGTACCGGGGTTCACAATTCAAACAACGTACCACGCCGACGCGTGTTTGGCCCGGGTGCCCATGCATGCCCCGCATGTATACATTTCACAGGGCCTAGGGACGGTACGTTATACGCGTAGTGCCTACTTGTGGATTTGTGCACATAATGGCACCGTTTGTTTACATTTAGTGTATGTATTTAACAGCTATGTACTTGGCTCAATCAGGGTTTGCTCTCAAAAAGTCCTCCACAGCGATATTCTCCATTATTTAGTCTTTCCAATGGTAATTTACTTGATTCAGAATGAACTTTCCAGGATGATGAAAAATCCCACGAAATGCAACCATTATTTTCGTTCCGATTGAGACATTTATTAACATCGCAATCAACGGTAATTTTTCGGAGGTGTTTTCTCATCAAGTGTATTGCCAAAAAGTTCCCAGTTCTATCTAATAAAAAAGTAAAGCCCTTTTTCTGTCGATTTATTGTTATATCTCGAATATCAAAAATTTATTTGTAATATAAAAAGGTGATTGAAAAGACGTCCTCCGGTGAGCTGTTTTTAGGCAAAACGAGACTGGATACAATTTGGTCTCAAGAGGGCGTTTTATACGAGCTAAAGCACGGACATGCGCACAAACCTAATGTCGCCCTGAAACAGCGGTGGGCATTGACCAGCACTGGTGACAATGACGTTACACACAGTCTATTCTTTAAAGGGACTTTCACTTTTGATTATTTAAAGATCTATTTACTTATTATTTTATGAAGTTAATGTTTATATTGCTTTGACCACTGAACTGCAACAGAGACAGGTTGCTGGTAGCACCCAGCTCCTCTGTTTAACTGTCTTTGTTTCCTCATATTGAACCTGCCATACTCATACATTCATCCTCTGTCCTGCTCTAGGCACAAAAAACACAGAAAGTCTATGGAGTACTTTGTAACTGGACAGTTGAGAGCTTTGGCATAGCCACGTGTATTCGTCAACTGGCAGCTTAAAAAGGGGTAGATATATCCTTTTGGACCCCTTTTGTCAAGTGATCTTCATTCTCATTGTTTAAGCATTGAGAGAACCATGGACATTGAGAGTACCAGAGCCCCCAGGGAAAACAGTTCTTAGATAACTGATGGGGCTACCCTGGTAAAATAAAATGATAAATAAAAAAAATTCAACTTCCCTTCAGCATCAAGTCAACAAATCCCTCTCCAGTATACTACTTCCTACTAGTCAAGTCAAGTCTAGTCAAGTCAAGTCAAGTCGAGTCAAGTCAAGTCCCACATCAAGTCTCCAAGACAAGTCTACAAGTCAAGTCAAGTCAAGTCAAGTCAAGTCTTGTCAAGTCAAGTCTCCCCAAGTCCACTCCCAAACCACTCAAGACTTTGTACAGTGTTTTTCAATTTGTAATGGCATTCATGGGAAGTAAAAAACGAGGAAATCAGCGGATCCAAGGAAAAGTTGCCTGCCTGATGTACATGTACACATATAAATGTACAATACACTTCATGCCAAATTTCCGGACACCGCCTCCTATAAATTTCATAATGAGAAAAATCTGCAGTGTTTTCAAAAAGCTTAAATTACAGTTAAAGCAACGACATCTTCAAAGAAGTTCATTTCTTACTTGAGAAAGTTGAGGAAAAAGTCCAAAAGACAAGGACACCATTCATGACACCATTCAATCATGTCCACGCTTCTTCCTCCATGATTCAACGAAAATCCACTAATGTGCGTGGGAAAAATCAGGCATTATCGTCTTTTCTTCCAACAACTGCCAATGAAATGTATCACTTATGCTCTCTTCGCCATCCTCAAGATAACTATCATCATTTTTAAAGCATTGCATTTTGTACAACTAAATCTAAAACCTCCGAAAATCACACAAGTTGGATTTTATCTATTGTGGCTACTCGCACCCGGTCAGCCATGTGCTAACCGGCGGTGCGGTAATGTGGTACCATTGCATATGCTAGCTGTGACGCACGCACCACACACTGTCTGTGTGACACGGTGATGTTTCCAAGTCACAGGTCAATGTTTAACCTTTTATCCAGCCGGAAAAGACCCCAGTCAGAGTTGGCCTAGGTGTTTCCACGGTAGAAACACTCCATTAACGACTGGTGAAAGAGATTAAAACTACGCTCGCGATGATTTTTACGTGCCCTTTGGATCGACTTTTTTATTGACTTTTCTTCAAAATTATAATTTAAATAAAATCACATATTGTGGAAAAATTGTTAAAAATCAGAAATTTTCCGATTTAAATCGGAAGTTTCATCTCTGTTAAAGCAAAACATAAATAAAGTGTAACTGGTACAAATCAATTGTGTCGGCATGTGCACATTGACTAATCATGC
The DNA here is from genome assembly GCF_015706575.1 of Patiria miniata. Taxonomy (NCBI): domain Eukaryota; kingdom Metazoa; phylum Echinodermata; class Asteroidea; order Valvatida; family Asterinidae; genus Patiria; species Patiria miniata. The sequence goes on along the minus strand of NW_024037052.1, from coordinate 8,170,529 downwards.
CCGCTGCATATATTTAAGAAATATATTTGAAAAAGCATTAAAAATCGTAAAGAAATCGACCTATGACATCATTATGATGTCACTTCGGATTTTGAATACTAATAACATTATCATACTCCCACCAAGTTTTATGACGATCCAACCGACCCTTGTGTATCAAAAAAAGTCTCATCTTTAATAGTTCACATGTTTTTTCCACTTTCAAATTATAAGGCACTATCCGTTTAGACCGGAAGGAAGGGTCACGTGATTTTGCATGCACGAGATAAAATGAAGATCCTGGATTATTCTATCAATTCCCACAAACGTCAAGTTCAGGTCTCTCATGGTCAGTGGCAGCGCTAGACTCTAAAGGTTTTTTTTTCTTTGGGGGGAGGGGACAATTGGGGGCAAAGAAATATTTTTTGGGGGGCAGACAAAATAAAACCTTAAGCCTGTGTATGCACGCGCAAGGCCCATTGTCAATGGTACAGAAATAAGTCACTAGAGCAACTTAGAAGTGTAGTCGTTTTTATGAATGAGAAATGTATTAAACCGCACAATGGTGTATAACAAATGTATAACAAATGTACGAACATTGGCTGCACACTGTCTACGGCTGTATAAATGCATGTATGGCGTGTTTTGTTTAAAGTACTGATGTTTATAATGCTTTCATTGGCCCAAAATGTGTCCATATTTTATGAATCTTAACAGCGTAGAAAATAAACATAAGTAATCTATTTGTTGATAAAGTGTTAATAATAATAATAATAATAATAATAATAAAAACCATTCTTATATAGCGCATATCACCATGAGGTCCCTATGCGCTCTCATGAAATCAACAATTATACAAATTGAACAGATATGTTTTGACCCGGGTTTTGAATTGTTCTGATGTTGTTTCATAATTGAACTGTGAGCAGTGGCAGCGCTACGGGAGAAAACTGAAGGGTAAAACTGGGGGGCAAGGAAAAAACTTGGGGGTGGGGAGAAAATTCCCCCCCCCCCCCCCACCGTAGCGCTGCCACTGCTCACGGTTGATATAAATTGATTTTTAAAGGTTAAATCTAGAAATCTTTAATTGCTTGTAATGTAATACATCATAATGATGTCACTTTGAATTTTACCTATAACACATCCCGGTCTACCGACGGTACATACATGTACCACGTTTCCACCCAATCGGACTTACAGTTCTTTAGATATAAGGTCTTAAAGTTTGCACATTTAAGATGACGTCACGTGACCCATGATTATGTAATCAGGACGTCACTCTTTGGGACACAAATTCAGTATGGGGTCTTTAGTTAGGTTTCATTAGAATACAGGTTGGTTTTAGGTTCAAAATGCCGCGGTTAATAAACGTGTACAAAGTTTATGGGATTTGGGGTCGAACCAAACGGTAAAAACAGGAGAAAGAGAGAACAAAAATTAGAACAAAAACAATGCGGCTTTTTCAGCTTTTAGGTGGAAAAGCAAAACAAAAACTTAACAAAAACAAAGACTGTTTCGGCATGTTTGCCGAAACAGCCAACAAAGGCTTTTAAGCGGGGAAAAAAAATATTACATTTGTTGAAGAGCACTGACAGCACATTTACACTGTACGACCCATATACAAAGTGAGTACAAATCCAGTACAAATACCCTATAAAAACAAAAAATAAAAATTCCATTCACCTTTGAATAAATTCTTGGAATGCAGAAAAAATGCCACATAAAAAAAACACGGAAAATGCAAAAAGCAAAAAAAAAACCCAGAACAAACAAACAATCAAACACCCCGACAAACAAACAAACAAACAAAAGAAAGAAAAAGAGCAATTATTTATTTTTTATTTACCTTGTACAGTCCGCCAACACCTTCATGTCTGCATATCTTCCACAGTGCATCCAACATGCCGTTGTATTTGGTACTTTGTGCTGAGCGTACATCTTTACTTATACCTTCATACTGAAGGCAAAGACGTGTCTTGGTAACCCATAATGGATTGGTTATCAACAATGTCAGGATACCTATGAAAATGACCAGAGAAAACAATAAGAGCAATTCCAAGGTAACTCATGTTTAATACTCTGTCCTGTTATTCTATAAAATCAAAGTATTTAGGGTGGATTTTTTTCTCACAGAAGAATCCTTGAAATGAAGTGACTGAACTACAAAAAAGTGTCAGCGACTTTCTGATTTTGGAAAAATGCAATAATAAACAGTTTCTGTAAACTTTACAGCTTGATGAGATTTCACTTGCCTGTGAAATTTGAGGTGAATATTTTGCTCTACAGCAAGGCACTAGAGGCAAAAAATCAAGGTACATCATGTTAGGGGCCTCTCCACGTTAGAGGACATCTATAAGAGGAAGTTTTACTCGGCTTCCGAGAAATGTTTGCTCCCTAACGGATCCGAGACTGCTGGCTCCCGCAATGCCAAAATTGCTCCACGTCCGTAGAAAAATGTGGAGGGTGTCTTCCGCTGGTTCGGACACTTCGGGTCGTCCTGATTTTCATGTCCGGACAGGCGATCTGTTTCGTCGATTTTTCGTAACTACACGTACATTTTCTTACAACAGGAATGGCCGTCATGTACGCTTTCACATTGATTGCCTGGCCGTCCTCTGTGTTGGCTTTTCCTCAAGTCAAGGCTGTGCATGGTCAGCGGCTTGAACGTAGGGGTTCCGTTCACGTGTTCTACTTGCCTGTTGTTAAATAGTGTTCACCAAACCGTTGAAAGAAACCGACAACAACCACTATGAACGTCAGTAAAGCTGTTTGGCCTTGTTTTATGGCTGAACCAACTCAAATAAAACTTGAATAAACTTTTTCCTCGCAGGTTTCACTAAGTTGCAAACAATTCAAGTTTACATTTGTTGAGGACTCCAATACTGTAACTTAATTATGGCTTTTCTCCATGATTCAGAATTTGTTATTTTATGGTAACATTGAACCTTTTAATAGCAAATTACACATCTTAGCCAATACCCAGTGAATTGAACCTTCACATTTTATTGCATTTATTGTCAAAACTGTACAGTCAGCCTTTGCCTGTGTAGCACCTACTACAGTTATATTTCAACTACATTTTCATGCGACTGCCTAAAAAAAATGCCAATTTCACAGACCAATGGAAAAATTTACCGCATAGCTGCTGTGGCCCATTATTATTATTTTCATGTGGTTCCAGTTTGTTTCAATGGGGAGGCTGCTTTAAATATAGTTCATTTCTTGAGATTTCATTTTAACACCTGTCACTCTTCCAACACCAATCTTCCCAGATATTCACACTTCTCAGCAAAGCCTTGAATTGAACTGAATTTGAATGACTGATATTAATATAATAGCCTAATAATAAGGCTATTGCTTTCTTATTTTGTATCTTTTGCTTTCAATAACTGCATGTCTTCTCAAATAAGTCCCCCATGTACATTTCTCCCCACATTTTCAACCTCAACACAAATACGCTCTACCAGATTATGATTGGGTAATCAGCTTGTAAATAATGTCAGCATGAATTATTGCAAAACTTCTTGTTCGCACACGCTTGATGCACCTGTACTGTACACACCAGTAAGTTTACTGCAGGAACGCAGCACTGAACATAATTTTGTAACAAGGTCACTGAATGGCCCTGGGGATGAGGGTGTCTCCACCACGCTGCGTGGTGATATAATTATGATCTTCAAGTAGAACTGAAGTCGCAAAAATGCTTAGCCCCAACAGGAAACAATGATCCGTATTATTGTCCCGAAAACAACCTAAAAATAAATTTGTAGAACAATCTAGCGTTAGGCGTGTGAGTTCCAATTGTCCGGTGTGTGTGTGTGTTAGTTATGTCCGAGGCATGTGACCCACGCCGAATGCGTGTGACTTGGTAGGTTGACTGAGATTCAACTGTACATTTTTACACTAAGCTCTCCAAGCAAAATTCTGTGGTCACAGAAAAATCCTGTCAGGGTCTAACTCTTTATTTGCAGAGCTATCATAGACATGGAGACACTTACCTGACTGTGCAGCTGCTAGCATATGAGAGCTTGGTCCTAGAGGTTCTTGTCTCCCATCTCCCATGTAGGCTTTGATGGCATTGTAGCTGTCATAAACCAGAAAACAGTCATTTGATCAGTCAAATACATGACATACTAAGAAATAATCAACTGTCAATCTGAAAATTACTTACATTGTCTGTCAGAGGGTATACCAAATGTTGCATGAAACTGACTCACAAAAAAGAATGTTTGCCATTGTACTACTTGTTTAGTGTTCGTTAAATGCTCTGTTCCTTTCTGTATTTGTACCTTTAAACAAAAATGACAATTGTGTTGGTTTTTTTTCTTTCAAATAACCACAAGTTCGAGTAGGAACAAGGTAAGGAACCTCCGTATAACTTTATAAACTGACGATACATTAAAGAATACTGAAAACTTAAGTTGTAATTTGGAATTGCATACTGACTCTTACTGATGGTAATATCTGCAAAGATAGTTTAAAGGTAAAATATATGTTACTCGTAGTATACCTTAACAACTTACAGTTTCCAAGTAATAACTGCACAAATGAATTTCGAGGGAAAAATTTGGTCCTCAAAAATGGAACTTAACGAGGCATTAGACGTCATCCAGTCACTCAGTTTTCCTTTCAAAACATTGCTTAAAATGTGTGTGTACTGGGATTGCAATATGCGTAAGTCTGAAACTGGCATATCAGACTGTGAATTGCATGTGATTTTAAGGTGCCAGTATTATTGCAACAAAACCTCTAAAGGATTCTGCCAGAAATACATTTATGTTAAAAGGACCACAGCACATCCCAAAGGTTGTGAATATATTGGCAGAGTCGTCAACATTAAATTCCAAAAAATAATAGCATCACCGAGCATTTCAGGTCAGGGGCTACCTAGGCTTCCTGAAGCCATATTTTAGATATTCCATGCTCTGACAGGAGTTTCTACATGTCACTTGGTGGTCGGTCAGTCGGTTGGTGGGTCACTAGAGCCTCACAAAATACATGTATGTTGCGGGTATTTTGGGATGCGCTGTATATGCTTGGCTATGAAGTACCTGCCTGCATGCCTGATGCTGAAGTCACAATTGCAAAGAACACAGAATGCATGGAAACTGACAAGCTTACAATTGCACGATGACAGGCCACTCAGGTGGATACTCCAGAAGGTATTTCTATTCAGGAAGTCTCCTATTTTCTGAGGAGTCTACATTATTCCAGCCTTAAGCTTGAGAAAGGTAATGCATGTGCTTTTCCGCACGCACATGTATGCACACACACAAGCTAGCTTCATTGATTCAGGCTGTGAGCAGCTGTGCAGCAACTTCGCTCCCCATAAATATGCTCACTATTCTCCATTATGTGTACATGTCATGGAGATCAATAGGTACGATCATGCACAACCGTAATGCGCACACGTGAAGCTAGACTTGCAAGGTTTCAAGTCTGTGATCATGGGGTTTTTTGGCCTAAAATGTGGCTTAGCTTGCAGATACGTTGTGATAGCAAATAGAGGCAAGTGAAGTTCCGGGAAATATTGTGCAGCCAACTTTGTACAGCTGATGCAGACAAAATAACCACATTCTCAGACTTGAAATCAGGTCTAGCGTGAAGCTAGCTTTAGGCAGTTGAATCCAGTGCAGAAGTATATATAGGGGATTCCTCGAGGTCGAGGAAGATGTTCTCCACAAGAAAAACAAAGTTGTCAAGGTTGAGTTAGAAGATGCCTAACGTGACTCCATCGATGACTCAAAAGTTCGATCTGTGAGCCACACAGTCTCAGGCAAATGTCACAAGTTGAGGTCAAAGGGAGGGTTGGACCATGAAGCTGTTTTTCTCGTTCCCTCTCCTTTCTCAACTGTTGCTTAGGGGCTGCCTGAGCTTGGTGATTGGTCTCAAAGCTGTTAGTGCCTCTGTGCACCAGTTGCGTCCATAAGGCTCGGTCTCCTGCCTGGTCCTCCTAGGATGCAGTGTTGATGCTGCACTTATTCTTTGATATGGTGTTAAGGAACAGACTCAATAGAGGAATTTCGAATTAGCACCGTCTGCGCACTTCCGCACTGACACCAAGGCTCTCTGTGGCACGCATTCTGCAGGCGCTATTTGTCACATTGCAGGCAGGTACATGTATATAGGTCGGCCGTCGCCCCTCTTGTAAAAGACGTTTTCCTTTTCTGTAAATCTTGCGAATTTTTTAGTGGCGGTGGCATGTAATAAATCTAAAGTTGATATAGCATAAATATATGAGTATGTCTTGCCATACTATTGTAGGATATACCAATATTGTTGACCATTTTTTTGGTTGCTCGATGCACTGTTTTCGTGAATGTATATCGGCATGTCGGCAGATTTCAGGAACCTGACGATTGCGTGTGGTCACTGTGGGCCGAAGTTCAGAAACTAGACCAATTTTTGAGGTTCCTCAAACAAGATTCTATACTGAAATATTATTATTGTTTCGTAGTTTTGTTATGAGCTTAGGTTGCACAGTTGGGAAACAATGTTGCAACCTGACGCCACTTTCGCTACTGTGTACAAAGTCTATGGAGAGTCAAGAACATTTTCTAAGTAGGGCCTATCATGAGTATTTCCTAACAAAATTGGAAATGTTTCTCAGTCATTTTATCATCATTTTTGCAATGAATGACCTTCACTGAGATGATATATGAAGATAAAAATTAACATCAGGCTGCAACATTTTTCCCCTCAGTTGTTTTGGATAGACTAGTAGAAAATTGGAATGACAAAAGTGCCATCTTCAATTTTAAAATTACAGGGTTGCAGATGTGAATAAATGGAGGCTCTATAATATGCATGTTTACAAATAAAACAGATGTATTTTTAACAATTGTAGAAATATAGCCAGAGCGGTGAATTGATTTAGAAAAATCCATGTAAGAAACTTTGCCAGACATCATTGTCATTTCAAAACATCATTGTCATTTTTAACATAACCTAAGTTGATATTTTTTATTTATTAGACAATGGCTATTCTCACAGAAGATTGGACATTCTTGGACTAGCAAAACAGGCTGTTTCTCTGCCTTTCCTTCAAAAACTAAAATTTGAAGCCTGAAGACCTAACGATTTGGCTTAAATGCTATGGAGATTCTTGCAAGGCCAAGGGCTTAAAAAAAAACTTGGATCCACCACTGCTGACAGTACTTACACATGTACAATGTATACAGTTATATCAGTGATTGTGGAATTGACATGTTGCACTCCATTCCTATGTTCTTATAAGATAATGAAAACCCACTTTTATTCAATAGCACTAGCATAGCTGGCTGCAGGTCCGTGTAACCATTAAGAGAGAGAGGGCATGTTTTTTGTTTATGAGACAAATTATGGGGTGGAATTGTTTACATTCAATAAAAATGAATAAATGTGAACCGATGCAATAACTCGCACGGTGCCACCTTACAATCACTTATATATATGTGAGGGCTAAAACCCGTAAAACACGTTACATTACTCTGACGATACAAATTGTTGATTTTTTCCATTTCTTGTTATTTTCCATTTTAGCATGCAACAGCTTGTCCTAGGTTGGAAATGAGTCTACAATCGTTGATCCCAATCCAGATAAGCATTGGGAGAGCCTCAAATGCAGGGTCAGCTGGCGCTAACTGGAGCAGAATAGAGCGACTTTGTTGTTTACACACACAAAGGTTTAATCATTCAACGAACACCTTTGGAATTAACATTTTGGAACATCCTTTATAAACAAAAATCAGAAGTTTATCTTGGCTTCTACATCAAAGTGGCTAGTGAGAAATTCTAATCTGCTGTCTCTCAAAAGTTAAATTTTTTTTTGCATGTAATAGTTTCTACTTGGACCCATTCAATGGGGAGTAAAATGTTGTGTAACGTTGACTTACCAGTTACAGCAAATTTCATTCATCGTGATTTGTATTGGGGGCGCCCTTTGTTTACTTGTGCAGGCTTGCGCGTAGGTCAAAGGTCAAGCCGCGACATGTATTCAATCGTTGTGAAAGTTGGACAACGTAATTTCAGAACTTAAGATTTAAGCTTCCCCGGACTCTACACAATCGGTATGATTTCTGCTTCAATTGTTATTAATCGTTAACTGTAAACTTTGAAGAAGACATTAAGATTAATTTTTGGGCATTTTGAAGTGTTTAATCGTTTAAATCTTAGGGAAATTTGGTCATAATTTCGGAAGAAACTTTGTAAGTGAACATTGTTATGTGTATCATTCAAGGGTCAGGTAAATCCCTTTGTTTTGGCTAGTTATCTATTAGAGTTTTGTGATTTATTGCAGTGAACTGCTTACCGCCAGGCCATATCCACTCAGATCAGCTCATGCACATCAGTTGTATCCAATTCTACCTCACCATGTATTACGTCACTACGTGACCACGTGAGATTGCGCTGACCGCAGCCTTCAGTGCGTACGCTGACTTCACAGCCTTCGGACGTGTCATTCGGTGCCAGGCACCAATGCACATATTTCTTATTGAAACAATTACACCGCCTAACCATGGCTGACGAGAATATTCGTATTCTGTTCGACTTAGCAACTGAGTTAGCTGAGAATACTACGGAAAATGCAGCGGAGAAAACATTTCCAGCAGTAGCCGAAAAGGACACAAACTTGAATGCTGAGCAAGGCGTAAAATTAGCAACTGCACAAGGCCGTTAACGTAAAGCGGCAATTACAAAAGTCACCGACAGCCATGCTCCCACTAAACAGGTACAAGCCAAGGCCCCTGGGCAACCCCGAAAACGCCAAACTAATGGCAACCTACCTCCATGGCTAAAGCATCAAACATGGCAACTTCGGTTGAAAAATCAGCCAGCATTAAACGTGGCACACCCTCTACAGGCATTCCAAAGACAACATCTAATTCTGACGCAGCATTGTTTAATACAATGGTTGCACAATTTCAATCAATGCAACAGCAGTCCATGCAAATGCTTTGCAAAGGAATGCAAGAGGGATTCATGCAACTGTCGAGTTCTATTGGGAAACCTACACCAGCAACTCAGCCGGCAGTGCCGTCAGGTGAAACCCAGTGCCCGTCAATGGCAACATTGGCACAGTCAGTTTCGCAAGATGGCGACCCGGATAAAGTTCATAATGAACTTATGGCTTCAACAAATGAAGACAATGCCGAGGAGCAAAATCCGACTGCTACACCATCAGATCAAGCGGTAAGCACGGGCTTCTTAGAGGACATTGTACAGGATTTCAGCGATGGAGATAAGACAGGCCCTTGGGTGAAACCCGAATTGGCTGAAATGATGAACGCCATGTTGAAGACGAAAATGGCTGACACAAAAATTTCAGAGAAAGAAAAGCAGTACCCTTATCCAGAAAATTGCGACGCAATGGCTGGAATCAAGGTGAATGCCGAAATTTGGAGTAAGATTCGAACAACCACAAAACGAGAAGACCTGAAACTCCAGAAAACACAAGGAATTCAACTGAAATCGTTAGTCCCCTTGCTCAAAGCTGTTGACACTTTGGTCGACATTAAGATGGGTAAAATTTATAAGACAACATGGGACCCAACTGATATCACTCGGAAGTGTGTGGATGCAATTGCTCTTGTTGCGACATCCTACTGCGACATAACTCAAAAACGGCAAGAATATATCAAGCCGGACCTCAACGCTCAATATCGGCAAATTTGTGCTGAACATATTCCCGTCACCAAATTCCTCTTTGGAGATGACTTGCCCAAGCATGTCAGTGACATAAATGCGGCGAAACGCATGGAACAGAAATTGACTCCTGATACATCGACAACATATCGGAAGCAATATTATAACAGCTACCGAGACAGAGAGCAGCCCAGAAACAGCTATTCGAGGACATCACAGTACTCATCTCGATACTCCACGACTCCAAAAAAGTGGAACAACTACGGCACAGGTCGCTGCCAGCAGACAAAACCAAGGGGCAAGCAAAGCAAGTGTACACTGCCCAAGATGTAGCCTTGTAAACCCCACAAGACGGGGTAAGCATCATCAATGCTCAGTCATTTAAAGCAGGTAGACTGAAAGAGTTTGCATCTAATTGGGTAAAACTTACCTCTGACCAATGGATCCTAGATCTAGTAAACGGATATACAATCGAATTTAGAGAAATGCCAGTGCAAATAAGAAAACCTTGACCTTTACATGTTAATTCTTTAAAGCTACAGTCCATCATTTGTAATTTGTGCATTTTGTTCGTTTGTAGCAACAAAAGAGTTCAAAATCTAATGAAGGATACTGAGCAACTAACCTGATGAAGTTTCAGCTAAGCTTCAGCTGTACATTCCGAGAAAAACAGCATTCTAAGACCTCAATTTCAAATCAAAAGTTACTGAATCATGTTTTGAATTTGTTTTGGATTGCAGCTATACGCGACGTCGCGCACTGATCCGATGAATTATAACAACCGCGTGCGCGTGTGCGTCGTTCCAATACTTGTGCGCACTGCGCTGAATAACAAAACGAACTACTAATTTAAATTTTCCCACGGTGCTTCTTAAGAATCACCATTGGAAATGCCTTCTTTCGTTGATTACTTAAAAATGACAGCTTCCCAGAAAGACTAATTTCACAGGGAGTTTAGTTCCCTTACTATCTTTCAACCAAGTATGTTTTTCAACAGTAATTACGCCAGTTACTTTTCGGATGGCTGCAAATGATGGACTATAGCTTTAAAAGAAGAACACATCATAAACACTGAGATCCAGAAGTTACTGGAACTAGGGGTGATTGTTGAAGCGCAACACTCCAAAGATGAATTTCTATCTACTATTTTTGTCCGGCCAAAGAGAGACGGATCTCACAGAATTATTTTGAATCTGAAACAGCTCAATGTATCGGTTGAATACCACCACTTTAAAATGGATACATTTCATACGGTTCTAAAAGTTGTTAGACCTAACTGCTTTATGGCGTCTGTAGATTTAGGCCATGCATATTACTCAGTGGCTATTGACAAAAAATATCAACATTTTCTCAGGTTTGAGTGGAAAGGAAAACTCTTCAATATACTTGCTTACCAAATGGTTTGGCATCGGCACCACGAGTGTTCACAAAGTTACTTAAGCCAATGTATGCCTCGCTACGGCAAATGAGGGCACATATCAGTTGCATACATGTATATTGATGATTCATAATTATTTGCAAGGTAGCTCATTCCAGGAATGTGTATGGAATGTTCGAGACACTGTTGCATTATTTACAGATCTTGGGTTCACTGTACATAGTGAGAAGTCTGTACTTAAACCAATTCAGAAACTAGTTTTCTTGGGATTTGTTATAGATTCAATAAACATGACTGTTTGATTGACAAGAGAAAAATCTGCTGGGCTTAAGAAAGCTTTTCAATCTTTGTTTAATAACAAACATCCCTCCATAAGGGAAATGGCCCATGTAACAGGATGTATGGTCTCAGTTTCCAGCAATGGCCTATGGACAAATGTTCTATCGACAACTTGAGCTTGACAAAATTGAAGCATTAAAACAATGCGGCAATGATTTTGAAGCAAAAGCAAGCTTATCCAGTCTGTCTAGACAGGACTTACAATGGTGGATCAGTAATATAGAACATACTGCTAACCAAATATCTCGCAAAGGTCCAGATTATTAGCTTAATTCAGATGCATCCTTATTAGAAGGATGGGGGGCTTCATGCTCCAAAGGCTCCACTGGAGGCTGCTGATCAATTAATGAGATACGTTCTCATATTAATACGCTAAAAATAAAAGCTGCTTATTTTGCCCTCAGGGCATTTTTCCCTACATCTAATGACATACATGTGTTGCTAAAAATAGATAACACCACAGCAATGGCACATATTAATCACATGGGTGGTACTCAATCAGAAGCGTGCAACTCAGTCACAAGAGAACTTTGGTTATGGTGCAAAGACCGAAATATCTGGCTAACTGCGATCTTCATTCCAGGAAAATTGAACATTTCAGCCGATTGGGAATCAAGGCATTTTGAGGACCACACTGAGTGGCAACTCAATGTGGAAACATACACACTAATGCTAAAAACGTTCTCTGTAAGCCCAAACATTGACATGTTCGCTTCACGCCTCAACCACCATACAACGAGATATGTTTCTTGGCATCCAGACCCGCAAGCGTACTCAACTGACGCGTTTATCTTTAACTGGGGTCAATTTTTTGCCTATGCATTTCCACCGTTCTCAATGATAACGAAAGTTCTCCAAAAATTGGAAGAAGACTCTGCTGGGGCTGTCGAGGTAGTTCCACATTGGCCTACTCAGCCATGGTACCCATTACTGATGAACCTTTGTATTTCTGCTCCTCTTTTATTGCACAGGAATCGCAGAACACTGAGGATGCCTCACGACCCTACAGCAACTCATGGGCTGTCACTTATCCGGCAGTCACTCCAAAACAAAGGGATTTCAGAAGCTACGGCCGCTTTAATAGAAGCATCTCGCAGGGATGGAACTGTCAAGCAGTATGACGTATATCTTAAACAAGTCAGGTGTGTTTACAAACACAAATGCCCCGCAACCGTGACTGTTCCCATGACATAACACCACTCTTTTAACATCAACTTACATGTACCTTGGTCACATGGAACGTTCACTGACAGCATTAGTGTCTTCTGTAGGTTTTATATGAATTAATCCCTAATCCCAATAATCTCAGAATAAAGTATTTCTCAAGTTATCGCGCTGACAAGATTTCTATTGTTTTAGCCACTGTGAACTTGACCCTTGACCTTTTGGCCCCAAATGCAATAGGCTTCTTAGGATTGCCAAGAACAATCCACAAACCAAATTTGAAGTTCACATGTAAAGTATTTCTCAAGTTATCGCGCTGACAAGATTTCTATTGTTTTAGCCACTGTGAACTTGACCTTTGGCCTTTTGGCCCCAAATGCAAAAGGTTTCTTAGGATTGCCAAGAACAATCCACAAACCAAATTTGAAGTTCACATGTAAAGTATTTTTCAAGTTATCGCGCTGACAAGATTTCTATTGTTTTAGCCACTGTGAACTTGACCTTTGGCCTTTTGGCCCCAAATGCAAAAGGCTTCTTAGGATTACCAAGAACAATCCACAAACCAAATTGGAAGTTCATATGTTAAGTATTTCTCAAGTTATCGCGCTGACAAGATTTCTATTGTTTTAGCCACTGTGAACTTGACCTTTGGCCTTTTGGCCCCAAATGCAAAAGGCTTCTTAGGATTACCAAGAACAATCCACAAACCAAATTGGAAGTTCATATGTTAAGTATTTCTCAAGTTATCGCGCTGACAAGATTTATCCGGACACACACACACACACCCACCCAGACTTGTTTCACATACCTAGTGTGGACTTTCCTTTCTTTTCGTGTAGTTAAGGAACACCAGTGGAAAAACTCATTTTTCTCAAACTGTGAAAACTCTTACAACCCAATTTTTTTTCAATGATTCCCTTTAGTGTTTCTCTTCATTCTGCTACGGATAAACCTAACCCAAAAATGCCTCTAAACCTGTTTAGATGCCCCTTCGGCTTCGCCGCGGGGCATAAAAATCAATTCGTGGGAAATATTGTAAAAAATTAATCGGAAATTTCGTTGGAAAAATGAAAATTAAAATGGGAAAAATTTCATCTCTAGGATACACCTTTCCACTTTAAAATGAGACATCAAACATGTAAAACATCCAAATCTGTTATTTTTTGACAGAGTTATGAGTAATTTCCAAGAGAGGTCAAATTGACCATGGGACCAAGTTATGCAATGCAGTGGTAATCAATTTTGTTTGGATGTGCAAGTGTTGCAATGTGGATGCACTGTCAATGATTACATCCCTTCCCCCTCAGCATGCCCTCCTCTCTGTGCACATAATGCCTCATTCCATGTAAAACACAGTCAGTTTACTAGTCATGCTAGTGCAGTAAAAACCTCAGATGTAGTACATGATGCCACTAGTTTCATTTTTGTACAGTAAATCCCATAGCAAGGCCTGTCAGTGCCAACCCGCACGGCTCTCATGTATCGCAGTCTAAAGGTACCTTTACATGGATGGTTGTGGACAAACTACATGTATGTATTGTTGAAAAGCTGATGAATAGGCCAACAAGCTGGCAAATCGGCAAGGTTCTAGAACTGAAACTTTTGGAGAAAACGTCATATATATGTACTTACAAACAGATTCCTACAAACCCTGGTGTTGGGGATCGTAATGGTTAAGATGACCCATGACGACATCATCATAATGTCGGTTGTCTAGGATGAACTTTAGGCCAAAAAAAAGAATACTTCTGCTTCCGGTTACCCGACCGACCCTATTTTTAGGCTGCGATCCTACAAATTTTATCGGCAATTCCAAAAAAATATATAAAATAATGATTGAATAAATAAAAATAAAAACCTTATGTCTTGTCTGTCTTCACAAAATACCTCTCAACAACCCTTTTGCATAAAAAAATGCTTGTATTTATTGTTTTCTTACTTACATTCGCTATTTTTTCAAAAGAAACCTCTGTTATTTTTACAAATTCGCTTCGCGATTCAACTACTTCGCAATTCGATGTCACGGTGACTATAATCACGTGCGTAATAAGCGCAATGCGGCGACGACTGGTTCCCGCCGCCCTGCGCAGGGGCCAATGATGAAAATGCGGTAACTAGTCTGTGCACGGCTATGCGATCGATAGCGCTAGCATGGCTATGCAGGCGCGCAGGCACGTGCTCTGTCAACTGGTCGGATTCGACATCGTAAAAATGCCAAGAAAGACATCGTAAAAATGCCTAAAAACACCGATGGAGAAAGAACATTTTTGCAAGTTAATTCACAGATTTGATCTAGCTTGTCTGTGTATGTATTTTCCGTGTTCAAGAGTTCATTTTGAGATCGCACTACTCGTATTTGGAGTGATACAATGCAGCGTGTTTCCCGAAATGTTCGACCCGTTGGCCGCGGGCACATGTACATGTACAGTGCATCACACACTTCGGAGTTTTGGCCAGCTCCCCTTCTTGACTAGCGTTGCGCATATGGTGCGAACGACCTGAATTTTCCACAATTTCTTTTACGAATTATCGAACGTAAATATATTGACAATAATTAAGGTAGGTTTTATTCACTTTTTGTGGCCATTTTGTGTATAGCTTTCGTAGTGCAATGGAAATAGTTCAGGCTAAAACTTCGCATATAATTGAATACCCCATTCAATCTGCATAAAAAAAATTGGCAAAAAAAAAAAAATTCCGACCGACCGACCCTATTTTTGAAAGGCATGTAATTGGAAGCAGAACTATTCTTTTTTTTTGGCCTTACCTTGGGGTCTTTGTCTGTGCCTAGTTTAAAGTCAGTCAGTCTGCGAAAGCACAGGAGGGAGGGTACCAGCCTCAAACTTAATCGAGGGCATTCCGGGCAACATCGGACGGGGAAGTCAACGGAAAACATCTAATTGGTGGAGGCGCAGCTGGATGCCAACAGGCATGTCAGTGGGAGACGGAATGGACTGGGCCTACCATATGCCACCTAAAATCGCATCACTAGACTGGACCTGGGCATGCACCCCTACCAAATGTGCGTGCAACATCCCCTGCTACTGGTGGATTTGAAAGACAGATGAATTTTTGTCAGGTGAGTCGTCGACCAGCTGCAGGCAGACATGCGATTTGTCCATCATTTCGTCATCAGCGATGAAGCTGGATTTTCTCACTACGGAAAAGTCAACTCACGCAATGTTAGAGAGTATGCCCCCAAATAACATCCATCTCCCTTTAATTACTATGTGGAGTGTCATGACCTAGCGGTTAAGAGCACCGGACTCATGCTCTGGTGTTTCAGAGGCTACAGTGACGTGGGTTCGAGCCCGGGCCCGGACACTTGTGCCCTTAAGCAAGGCACTTAACCATTATTGCTTCATCCTTCGGATGGGACGCTAAGCCGGAGGTCCCGTGTGTTGTATAAGGCCCAACGCACGTAAAAGAACCCAGTAACACTTATCGCTAAGAGAAGGGGTTTGCCCGTGTTTCTGGCCTCCTAGTTATACCCTTGTGGAAGTCCTTAGGAGAAGAACCAACCAAGTATGAAGTACTAGCCCAACTTCCAACGTGAGAAAGTGAGTGTCTGGGTTGGCCTATGTGGCAGTGACCTCATCGTTGGACCGGTGTTTTTTTCAGGGCAACCTCAACAGCCAGCGTTACCTTGAGATAATAAATGATGATGTCATCGCCATCCTTAACCCTTTCAACTCAGCCCTGTGTAAAATTAATTGCTGGCGATCGAAAATTTCAGAGTATTGTATTTTGTGTCTGCCACCCTCTTTTGACTCATGTTTGAAACAATTTTTGAGCTTTATAGACTGGCTACCCACTGGTGTTGTTTGTTTTCGTATCTATGCGGTACGTATTCACAGTTGAAGTGAAAAAGACGTCAGACCTCCATTGCTTATCGCGAGTGTTTTTTTATGACCATTCGTCATGTGTGGTGAATTGAAGTACGGTCTTTGTCACCTCTTTTGCCCTAATTCCTGACTAAATCTCTTTTCCCAAGAAGTGAGAGTCGTATTTTGTAGTAGTGCATTCAAAAGTCTCCTAGCAGTTTGTTTTCATATTTTTTTGCCAAAAATCCACAAAAAGGATTGACAACCCCAAATTTTGATTTTCAAAATAGCTCCCATTGAGAGGGGGGGGGGGGGAGGATGTGGTCATATTTTGATTTTTTTGTCCAAAACTGTTTATTGCCTACAGTAGCTCACAAGCTTTCACCAAGTATATAATTTACCCAGTCATAATAATGAATACTAATTAAAATGGTATACAAATATTGGATGCTTCGAGTGGTGTAGTAAAACTAGCCTCCCGAGGTGATTCGCCTCAGGAAATAGAATGCTCCATGGATCACCGAGGAAGGCTAGTTTTACTTCACCACAAGATAAAGCATTAATCTGAACACAGTTAAAATATACTTCAATTTCAATACAAAATTGGTGGGAAATGTAATTCTCTCCTCCAAACCACCCCTTCATGAAATGTTTGAATTTAACTCTGTGGCGTGCTGACTTGGGAAAAATACGCACTATGCGTAACGCTCAATGCGCACACCAGCATGCATTTGCATACAAATGCCGAGCCATGGATATAGTACTCTGGTTGCTAATGGTATAGTAGTTTGGTTGCCATGGGAATAGTACTTTTGGCCATGCACAGAAACATAGCAAAAATAGAAAGTACCATGTGACTCGCTCTCGGCCAATCAAGACACAGAATCTGTGGGTGAAGTGTTATAATCCCAGATATTAACTCCAGTTATAATCCTAGATATTAAAGAGAACTTTGAGGTTCAGGAGCGAGGTGTGTTTAGTTGTGGTGAGCTCAAGATGGCGCTCCGGCTCATCGTCTACTGGCTGTCCACGACTGCCTTCACGAAGTGTTTGGAGACAGTGTCATAGCGTTGAATCAGCAAGGGTCATGAAATGTCATCTTAATCTAAAGGACTACAAGATTTGCCGAAACAGCTAATATTTCAAGAACTTTGTTCATGAACATAAACTCATAAACTAGAACGTCGAAGTCGCCATGGCTCGCTGTCCAAGGCAGGAAGGGAGGCTGAAGGTAGGGTTGGGGATGGGCATGATGGAAGGGGATCAAGATTCTTGTTGATGTGCCTAGGTGTAGGGGTCAGTTTTTAAATGTCAACATAAAAAGTTAACAGATTACCTAATAAATACATATGTATAGGTTAGCCGTCACTGTATTATGCGGGAGTTTTCCATTGTTAGGGTAATTAGTACCCAGTTGTGGATTTTTGCAGCCCCAACAGTGTCTTCTTGTCCCCATAATTGTATTACCACGGGAAAACTCTTGTGTAGTCGCCACAAATGCATAACAAGAATGGGTATACATGTACATGTAGACACAGCACCATCACCACCTCCCCAAAACCTTACCCCATCCCCAACCCGCCCCCTCCCCCTCCCCCACCCAACCCCCTACCCACACCCATTCCATCCTCCCCTAACCATCCCCACCCTATCACCTACACATCCCAACCCCACCCAAACTCCAATCCCTATCTCCTTCCCCCTCCCCTGACCCATACCCTCCCCTACCCCAACCCCCTACACCCACCTACCCTATCTTCCCTTATCTGTCCTTACCGAATTCCACTATCCCGCCCACCCCATTCCCCCACCCATACATCCCCACCAGACCCCATGTAACGCCTACTCTGATCCCTATATACTGCCCCCTCCCCTTATCCAACCCCTACAACAACCCATCCCTACCCATCCCCTACTCCGATCCTATATCCCGCCCCCTGCCCAACCCCCTCCTAACCCAACCCCTACATCCATGCCCATCCTCTCCCTACCTGTCTCTCCCTACCTGTTCCCACCCCACCCGTACAAATCCCCACCCCACCCAAACCCAGTATTCCAAACCCTCTCCCCACCCCAACCTACACCGCCCCACCCATCCTAGCCCCCCTACTCATCCTACTCACACAAACCCTAACTCCAACCCTATCCCCCAACCCACCCCACCCCACCCTCCCCTACCCCATCCCTACTCCAACCCCATAAACTAAAAGATCAAACCAGAAGCTCATGCACATCACCAAAATGCATAGTGTACATGTACATGTACATGTTATACCGGTATACACACATGTACATGTTATACCAGTATACATGTACGTACATGTAACAATTAAAAACATAAACATTTCCTTGAATTAAAATTCCTCATTAAAATCATAAAATTTACTGCAATGATATGAACCTAACTGAAGTTATAAAGATGATACATGACAACTGCATTTAATTTTTTCGGACAGACGGACGGAAATTGGTATTACATAGGCTCGCATCTGCTTCGCAGCTCGCCAAAAATCATAATGCCCTGTGCCTGCTTCATTGAACAGACATACATGTAGATTTACTGTTTACTTTTGCAAGTTACTGTCCATTACTACATCCATTTGTTTATTTTACTACGATTTTACAATATATATAGGCCCTGAAGTATTTCATTCCTGTTTCTTAATGCTGTATACCACTGCATTTGTTTAAAATAGAAGTATGGAAAGAAATGTGAAAGTAATTGGGAAAAAAATATAGAATTGAAGTGAATGTTAGCTGAATGTTCAGTATAGCGGTGTTTGTTATTGTGATGTTCTTCTGTACAAGTGTTTTCAAAATGGTACTCAAGTTGTACTCAAGTGAGAGTGCACAAAAAAATTATGTAGAATACCGATAAATCTTTATTTATTCAATTACTGTTACACGTCATGTAACATCCAAGTAATGATTTATGTAATACTTTTTAACTCTGAACTCAAAAAGTTTGTATTACAATGCCTTTTCCACGCATAAACAATATCTCTTGTTTTTCTTCCTTTTTTCCCCCAATTTGTTGTCAGTGTTCATCCACATAACATTATAGACCAGGGAATTGTATCCAACTTGGTATAAAGTTTACATGAACATGCACATAAATATGACATTTCTCCAATTATCATCAAAAAAGATAAACTAATACACAGAAAAACATATACATGTACACTGTAATGAAAAAAAAACAGGTGGTGATGAAGGCATAGCTGCCAACATTTCAAAATCCCAATTAGTAATCAACCTGCGCGGTCATTTTCAACTGCTCGTTTTATCAAAAGCTTTACCAACATCGAGTACAGGTACATGGTTTACATGTACACATACATGTGCATACCCTTCTTCTTGTGAATAATAATGTAATGTAGGCCAAAAGATAATTTATTTTTTTTTTTTTTTTTTTTTTTTTTTTTTTTAATTAATTTTTTTTAATGTCTGTATTTGTTTGTTGGAGTCAAATAAATAATAACAATAATAAAATATGCGCATATTTTTTTGGAGATGCATGCTATCGATGTGGAGTTTCGAGTTCGTATCAATGTTTTTACACACAATGATTTAGGGCCACCGTCATGACCGTATGCAATAGAAATATCCCGCCAACATACCTTGCAAACGCATGCTGATTTATCTTTTCTGGACGTTGTGACAAACTCAAACTGTAATACCAATTATTCCAACCATACTCTTATTAAATTCCATGATTTAATTGTCGCACTGATGGGTCTCAACCCGGCAAAAAGCGACCAAATGTGCTCACGATCGTCACTGAAAAGTACTCACATACAGTACACACAACCACACATCCACGAGATGCACACAAATGACACACCATTGAAAACTAGTTTTAGTCTGGTCCTCAAGTACTCCACTGCGCACACTGCATTGATGTCTATCAGGTGCTTGACTGCATTCTTATTAGACTTGTCACCAGTCCATCCATTATCGCGACATTTCGCCAGAAGTTTTCGGTCAAAAACGATACTTTACAAAATTTTTTTTTTCATTAGGTAGAAAATGGGAAATTCGTAATGTTTTAGTGGCAAATCGTATTTTCGTAATTTAACAAACAATTCGTAATAATTACGAAAAATTAGTAACAGTTGGCAGCTATGTGAAGGTTCATGGATTCTTACTTACGAATGTACATGTACTTACAAGAAGAAGTAAAAACCCCAGGAAGCCCCAGCACCCCAAACATTGGGTACAACTCCTTGATATAATCCTCTCCATCCATTCTGTCTGATGACATGTTTGCAAGTATCAGTAACACCTCGGTAAGTGGGACGTGCTGTGTTTCCATCATTAACTTTGTACATATTTGAATAAAAAGTAAGAAAAGGGTATGAACCCCTTGCATTCTGAACAAAAAAACACTTTTTTTTCTTGGTGTTCACATAATGCCAAACAGTTACATGTTTATAGTACTAAAAGTACGATAAAACATTATTCTCTCCACTCACAAACAGCAGGGAATTGTTTTTTAAATTGTTAGCAACATTTTATTCTGCATCAAAAATGTCAAATTTGCATTGAAGCAACCTCTCTTTTATAAATTCATAACTGTTGTTTAATCAACTCAAGATGTATTAAAGGGATATTTGGAACTCCCTATGAAATATGGGGAAAGACTATTTATCCTGGCAAGGTGCTTGAGGAAAAAAATCAAAGTGCTGAACATAAGTGGATGCATGTTAGGGGACATGGACATGCTGTACAAGTAAAGTGAATCTACTCACCCTGTAATCTGATCTTGATCAGGTCCATTGGATGAAGCATCATTGTAGATACAATTCCACCACTGATTCCTGCCACAAGGTGTTCATACCTCAGCTGGTTCCACACTGTATGCACGCTTCTGCCGATATCACTCATAACACTTGACATTACTGGTTCTCGAGTGTCAAGTAAAAACAATGGACCTGACCTGTGAATCAAATTAATTACAATTAAACCAAATTTAATTGGAATGTATAATCTAATGCACAATGCACTGAATAAATCTATCCAGCTGTGCCATATCAGAAATTGATGTTTTCTGGTTTAAAGGTAGATACATCAATGTCACAACTTGAGGACTTTTCACCTGTTGCCACCACTTTGCAGGTGTCTTGCCCGCTTGGCGAGCAAGTTGCAGGCTTCGCAGACAAGACATCCACTTTGCTGGCATGTCACCTAATTTGCGGACACATCACCTGCTTTATAAAATCTCTGGAGGGATATATTTCAGTAACTCACATTTACACTATGTCCGAGCAAATATACATGTACCTCACACCATTTTAAGCAATTACACTTAATGATGTTTGATCATACATGTAAACAGGTACTAACGCTAGGAACAGTCATAAAACTTATCCAACAATGTATTTGATGTTACGTACTAGTTCTGAATATGCATGAATGTTTCAAGGATTTGAGGCACATCATATCTTTGTGAGATGCATGTGGAAATACCTCCAATATTTACATGTACTTATACATGACTTACATGTGAGGTTCTTCTTTGGTGTTTTCTTTGCTTTTCTTGTTTAGTTTCCATCTTAAAGTTTCTCAAATTGTTTGAACATTTGTTGAGTTCTTGATCTTTGGAAATTTCTACATGTACATAGTTTGACCTTCATAGTCTTCATTCAGGGATTGAACTTCAGATTGAATCTAAAGTACTAGGAGAGAAAAGGGGAGTAGCCAATAAACTTAAATGTAGATACACTATATAACGATATAGCAACGATAATTCGGGCGATTCACAATGCAGTGCGTCACCAAGAGTTTGCCACGGAGAGTTTGTTTTTCAAGGTCACGGTCGACAAAACATGGCCCATTTGAACGAGTGTCAGTAGAAAACTTGAGCTTATTTGTTATAGATTGGGGCCAAGCGTTCTGCCGCCTTACCAAAAAACTCCATATTGATAAAACGAAAAGAAAAGGGCAAACAGATACTCGAATCATACGCTTACAAACTTTCTGGCTGGAAAAACTAACAATTTCAAATGTCCCACGCTGCGAATTTGTCGACCATCTCCCACAATGCACTGGGAAAAATGAACTCTCCGTGGCAAACTCTTGGTGGCGCACTGCATTGTGAATCGCCCGAATTGAAAAAACGGCATTTATTTAATAAATTCAAGTAAATGTAAAATATTTGGTCATTTGAAAACAGAAATGAACATCAGTTCAAAAGATGCACATTTACCGTAACTTGGTCAAAAATTCATGTCGTCAAATGTAGCATTGGTGAAAAACCACCTGTACCGATGATTCCTTTAATGGACCTCAGTCTTGCTTAACAGTGATATGTTCAGCCTTGTTACTGGTTAATAAGGGATGATATGATTTGGCCACTAAATACATTCATTTCAAAATCAGGCGAAATTTATGCACAAGTTTAATTTTGCCATTTAACAAGCATGGACCTCCTGCTCAAAAAAGTTAGAAAAGAGTTACGGTATCATTTGTATCTATTGGAGTATCGAGTCGGTTCCTGACGTTGGCAATGACTGTGGTCTCATCCTGCTGTTTGCAAAGTCGGACAATGTCCAGAAGTTTGACTCCTGTGACGTTTTTCAAGTCAGTCCAGGTACCAGTACGTGAGCCACTGTCATCCCCTCACTCATTTATCCTCGATCTTTCCAGTGAGGGCAAAATCTTCGAATTTTCCTTTTCATAGCACTTGTCCCAGGAAACGTAATTGGTAGTTAACAATTTTTGTCATGAGCTGCCTAGATGTTCCAGTGCATTGCAAGTACCACCTAGTGTGAGATTCTGTCCACTCATGCAACTCGCAGCATCCTTGCAAAAACTTTATCTCGGCAGCTTCCTGCCTCTGTTGCATCGTCTTGCTGATCATCCAACTCTCACTATCAGAGAGAAGCATCAACCACACATAGCACTGCAGAAGGCACAAATCTTGTTGCGACACGGATGCCTAAAGATGCCAGGACGCTCTCTATCTCCATCTTCGTGATTCCGATCCTTCTGTTGATCTCCTCGTCTGATTTTCCATCTCAGACTGCCATAGTATGAAAACCGTTGGGCTTGTTCCAGCACCTCTCCTTTCACCGTGATATTACAGGTTGAGGTGATTGAACTCTTTAGAAAAAAAAATGTAACGAAAGGCTTTTTCCTGTGAAGGTCAAGTCCCTTCCTCTCACTTTCCTCCAAGACGGTGTTCACGATATCCTATATTTTCTGTTCTGAGTCAGCCATGAGCGCTGTGTCATCCATGTAATTTTCAAGATGGTTCTGCAAAAGTATGCCATATTTGACTCAACATTTCATTAAATTATCAAATTAAAATTGCAATGGAAAAACATTTCAATACAAGTATTGGTATTTTAACTACTAAAATATTGACTTAAAAGAATAATTTTAATCAATTTTTAAAGTAGGGTAAGAGGGGGTATTTTTGACCAGATGATAATTTGACTGCCCGTTACTGATTGCTCAATAAAATGCATCCGAGGTATCATGTTATCATAATAAATCGTACACATGATGTGCAGTTCCTGCCCTTGATTGTCCATTGTTGAGCTCCGTGAAATCTTCGTAATTCATTCCAAAATTGGAGTCGCGTAATCCGTTGAGTGTTGCAGCGGCCATCTTATCCGGTCACGTAAGGGCAGGCTTCAAAATTGAGAGTTCGCGAAGTCAGCGAAGTTCGCGAACTAGTTTTGATTCCAAGTTAGGACTAGACTTCGAGCTGTGCAGGTTCATTTGCATCGCATGACAATGCGCCTTTGTTATGCTAAAACTATGCTAATATGCTACAGCTGCTGGGTTCGCGAAATGCGCGAAACTGGCGTACGTGGAGTTCGCGTAAGCTACCGGTCAGTGCTCCGGTAATATTCAGGCTTAGTTGCGTCGGCGGTATTTGTTAAACCAGGAGCTAGCAAGGCGCTGTGTTCCCAAATATTTTTTGATGTGGCAAATTTCCGTCACATCGTTTGATAATGTTGACAACTTGAAATCAACTTCCTGAAATCGGAATGAAAATTCCTTGCCGTAAGTTTCGTGGCCCTTGGGCAATATTTTAACTTCACACCTGCGGTATTCATCAAGCACAAAGACTGCCAAAATGTATTTTCAGAAAGCGTTTCGCCTCAAAATACGATCTATATTATTTGTATATGAACTGCACTTTTTCATATAATTAAGCACCGATTGTCGTGATACAGAAAAGTGTACTATCCATGGCTTCCGATTTCCGCATTCTGTAGAACTTATTTACTGGTGATGTTGTCTGCATGTAGCCCTTTCTATTTTTCCTCCGTAAGGTAGAATTGAAGTGGAGTATATCAGGCCTAATACGTTTATCAGTAAAACAACTTCAAGTTGCTGCGGATCTCCCCGGCCATGCTCAGAGTTTCACTCTGAAAATAAATACTTCCGTCTTTTTTGAAATGCCTTAGCAATACATAACACATTTTCTTTTGAAGGAGGTAATGCACCCAAACGCAAATATTTTAGCCGAACAATTATTAATCTTTATGCTTAATGACCGTAAAAGCAATTAAAAAATGAACCGTAATTTTAGAGGGATAATAAAAAGCGTCCAATTAGGATAGAATAAATCATTTCCCGTTTCTTCAAAACATACATGTATATGAAAATTTCGTCACAGAATTGGAAAGAAATTATTATAATAAGACACTGAAGAGAACGGTTAAATCAACTTTGACTATGCAGTTTAGAAACTGTTTTATGAATATTTACGAAGCCGACACACGTCAATAGATATCCTTGACAATAATGTTACTATGGAAATGCCTTGCACTAGTTAACCTATATATGGGATGTTTGGGCGGGTCTTATTGCCTATCAGTGAACTCCAGTTTGGCGGGAACATTTTCACAGCTCATCGCATTGGTGGTGACACGCCGTCGTCATGACGATCTACCTGTCTGTCTTGCGCTTCACAAGTTCCCACACTCTTATTTGGGCAAGGAGCCAAACCAGCCAGACCAGTTTTGCGCCAGGCATTGTGTGGAGTTGCCGACGGCTGTTTAATGTGCAGGCTGTTGGGCTGAAACGCAGAGTTCGCGAACCACATGCTCAGCTAGCTAGCTAGCTGTGCTGCAGTCGTGATCCCTGTATCAATGGATGTAAAAGGTCGCATGGGAGCTGACTTCAAGCGCAATTGTAATGTTTTCGGATTGTACAGTACAACGTGTGCATGCACATATGTTGTTCTATATCATGTATGATTGCATTTTTACTCCCCATGGAATTCTGAAGCTTTTTACTTCTATGGGCGGATAAATTGTGATTCAGTTTTTGTTTTCTTTATTGTGTTCGGGTGAACTCATAAGTCTGAAATAAAGCAATTTTGAGGAGGGGGTGGATTTTGCATGCTTGTACATTATTATTATTTTTTTTTTACAATTTTTACAATTTTCTCCTCGTCAAAGATCTCCATCAGGATCTGTACATTTCTAATATGATTGTTCTTTTACACTGAAGTTCAATGAGTAAATAAATATGAAATTAGTAAGTTACTTTATTATTGCATCATCGAACTCAAACATGTCAAAGTTCACCAAGATATTATGTTGAATATGAGCTAGGCGGCAGGGTTTTGATTGATGAACGGGAATCAAAAACTATAATTATTATAATATACACGATTACCTTAAATTGTATGATAATTGATACACATCGAAGTGAATTGGGCATAATAATAATGGAATGTAGACACTACACGTATCATGGGCGGCTGCAAAGTTGGTCTGCTACTGCTACAGTACTATAGGCAAGATGATAAGTACATCAACAACATGTAGACTCATCTGATCTACGATGTGAAGACTCAGTCGGCCAAGGAAGGCAAAATTCTGCACCTCGTTCGTGTCATTTCTCACTGGATACGGGTGCTTCTTTGCATTTGGTGATAGACTCTGCAATGTTCGCGGGAGCCCTATCACATGTGCATGTGTTCCCATAACCTCAGTGCAGTGTTCGGCCTGGAGCTGACTACGGTTATTGCGTGCTCATGCATTGCGTGCTCATGCATTGCGTGCTCAAAATGGGAAAGTCCCGAGTTATTTACATGGCTGTTCATGTACATGAATTTTTGTCATTCAGGCCGACAGCGTAAACGAAATAAACTAATAAAAAGCTGCGAATATTTTCCACAATAAATATACTGTACTGAATATGGGTAAGTTCAGTTGAACAGCTACTTTTACGAAACTATTACTGTGGTGAATTTCACGAGTGAGCTGTTTTTCTCAACGCCATCCATCATCTACGAGAAACGTGAGGGTATTTTTTTTCTCGAAATTGTCTGAGTGCATCCGGCCGCCCACAAACATTTTGGCACATTTCCCGGGGTTGGATTGCGAGGGTGGAACGACTGCTTCTTGCTCATGGGAGCTATTATAAATGTGTCTAGTGTGCACGGTTGCTGGGGTGGCGGTGGGGCGAAAACCTCCCGCGGGAATTTCCCATGAGTTTATTTACCGGGAATTGGTCTGTATAGTTTGGAAAGGATGATCAGAATGCGGATGCCTTTAAGTTCATCTATATACTAGATCTGGTGACAAAAATTATAAAACTGTCTTATCAACTTCTTATTTCAATCCAGAAAATTGCAGAATCGCATCACCATGCCTGCTGAATAGTACGATCACTTAATATGGGTACAATGTACAGTCGAGTCAATTGAAAATGTGGTGCCGATAAAGGGGTTTAATGGACAAAGGGGTTTTTTTATCAACTGATCTGAAACTACCTCCCTGGCCCGACTTCACTTTTTGAAACATGCATAATTCATTGTTGGTACATGTAAGACCACCCGTTTCTTGATGAAGGGTATAGCAACACTCGCCTCGGCTCATTTGTGAACAAAAATATTCCAAAGGAGCTACATGTGTACGGTCGGTACAAATGCAACAAGTTTTCCAGAAATTACGATTTGGGGGGGGGGGGTGTTAGGCCCAACAATAACATGTCATCCAGACCGTTCTGCCCGATCATACTCATCCAATACAGTACATGTTTTTACAAAAAGAAAGAAAATATTTACAAAAACAAAGAAGGTAATACGGAAAGTATAGGAACGGGACACGCAGGGGAAGTGGCTGCTAGTCTTGTCTCACATTCGGACTGGCCTTTAAGAGTTGGCTTTGGGTATAATTAATTAAATAAACTAATAAAATAATACATTTTTTTTCACAATAATTGTTTTAATCAACATGGGTAATATGGTTAAAAAAAAAATTCACGAAACCATTTTTTTCGAGACTTCCATGAATGGGAGCGGTTTTATTTTTCATTTCAAGTTCACTTATTATTCTTCAAAGATGTTGGATTAGGGCGTCCGACGAATATCATTTTTAGCGAAAAATAAAATTATCCTATTTTGTATCACCATGATGAAAATTACACAACAAAATCAATGGAGTTTGAATCAGCTAGCTTCATAGGTGTTTGCATTTTGGAGATACAACAATTTAAATGGCCGAATTTGGAGTTTCAATTCAGTGAGATTTACATTATACTTGTACATTGTATACTTTAAGCATGTTTTAAAAATCTTAATTCTGTTCCGGGAAAAAAAAATTCCAAATGGTCACAATTTATGGCCAACCGTCCGTTTTTTCCCCCTAAATTCACACTGCGCCAGACCAGCCGTCCCTTCGGAATGCCTTGATATCGGCGCCCAATATACGCACAGTCAGTAGTTCGACCCAAAGGAACGGGCATTATTAATCTGAGCACACGTTGCGCTGGAAGTCAGGTCCCATGCAACCTTTATACGTTGGTCGATGTATGTTGACACGGGGAACACGACGGCAGCACAGCTGAGGTTCGCGAACTCCGCGAAATCCTGGCTAGCTCTTGGATATTCGCAAGTTCGCGAACAGTTCGCGTAGTCAATTTTGAAGCCTGCCCTAAGAACACTGGTATCATTGGTGGCACTCTGTAAGACTTTACAAGGGTGATGACGCCAAATAAAGCCAACCTGTACAGGTCAATCATTTTGGGTTAGGTCATCAGGTCAATGCATGATTGGCCGACAGCCTTTAGTGGGAAGGGCTGATATAGGGGTGGTCAAATTCTGACCAAAAGAGGGCGATACTGTGGCAATTTTCGACCACCGTGCTTGGTGTATCTGTTAAAGGGAATATACAACATTTGCAAACATCGAAAAACAAAACTACCAAATATTTACAAAATACCTTACTAGGATGTTGGTAAACGACAGTCTAAAGCATCCTGTAAAATGTTGGCACCTGGTGTGAAGTCATTTTATAGAAAAGTGATATTTGTGTAAATTTCCAACGGTGGTCGGCCGACCACTGTTGGAAAAACCTTACTACTTTTTAACTATACTGCTCGAAATGTACCATTTTTTTCAGTGCAAATTTTGTTTGCTATTAGTTACATGTTCATGAACAGGTGCAGGCCAGCTAGACTGTTACACTTACTTTACAATCTATAAATTGATCAATTTCATCTTTAGTGGAGTCAGGGAACCAGACTATTTCAACATATTTGTTTTTCTTGGTTTTACCAGCATTTTCAAACACAAAACTTCAAACTTGTCAGTGTAACAACATTTGATCTACTATACTAAACCCTCAAATAGTCCCTTTCTGAAAATTACAGCAAAAGCCAATGATGTACATTCTCTTTAAGCATGGACGCTCACGCATTGGGTGAATTCGATTAGGGTTTTTTATTTAAGTCATTTAGAAGTTATGGACATAAGATGTGAAAAAAATGTAAAAGGTGGTGGGAAAAAAACATTCTGTAAAACCAAAGCAATAATATGCCTTAGGCCTGTAGCTAAGTATTAGCCTGGTCAAAAATTGCCGCATGCCGGTCGAATTCTCCCGCACAGTGACCATGATGACCATTCATTAAAATGGTCAGACAGAGGCCATACATTGTGACCATCAATACTGACCCAGGAAGTTCTGAAATCAACTTAAGTAAGTGCTTATGTTATCCATCTAACTACATTGTAGGTTTGAGTTCCCCCCCCCCCCCCCCTAATTTAACACGGGAAAGAAGTCCATACACTGCCTCCACTCAGACCTCCTGCACAAAGTCTATGGGTCATGACAGAAAAAGTATTATCAAAGAATTTTTGCACTCACATACATCGCGCGCGCAGATTTTTTTTAATGTCATCATGTGATGCATGCATTTACATAATTCACAAAAGAAAATGGATGACAGCTGTTGGAACTGGCGTTTTTTTACGGACAAGCCACCAAAATCGTCAAGATTTTTCACATTTGTTTTTTTTTGTGGTCTGTTTCAAGTCGATCATTAGCTTCATGAATGACTGCTGAATGTATGAGGTACAGTTGTTTTCCTAGTTCCAGATTTTTCCTAGTTCCGGATCGCTTCAAATAAAAACCTACCTCTTTTGGACTAGTCTCCAAAAAAAAATTCTGACGAAGTGCATTTTGAAAAGGAAAATGTAAGCTTCCTGATACACACAGATCTTTTTAATAAAACTTTTAGAAAAGGAATTTTGGCCAGATTTCCAACTCGCACTTTGACATGTTTGGACCGATTGTAGAAATTCAAAGGAGCTGCGAATCGATGATAAATTTTCTCCTCGGTATTTCTCTCGTACCGTGTGGTTTCGAATATTTGTTTCATTCACTACAGTCGTATAAACTCTTCCATCGAATGTGTGTTCCATCAAAATAATTTGTAGCATCTCTAATATTTGAAAATTTGCCAACGAATGACCGAATGCTTTTGCCTAGTTCCGGTTCGCGTTTGCACTTACGACCCAACTACACGCGCATTTTTAATCAATTTTGTGTGACGTATTCTGTGCCATGTGCAAGGTTTTCGGTCCGTGCATGAGTTCGTGCCGTTGCGCTGCAGACAAAGTTTCAAAATTAGGAAAGATTTTCATATACGAAGTTCACTAATTTTCCTCTGTATTGACTAACAAGCCCCCAGATAGCAATTTCATGTCATCAAAGTCAGTTTGAGCAGTGAGAAAATACAAGCATTTTCTTAGAAAACACTTAGAATTTTTCAGTCCAATCTCATAGGATTTGTACACAGGGTGTTGAGTGAACTTCGTATATATATGGAAATCTTTCCGAATTCGTTGAGTAGTTGAGCTGAAAGCAGCCTAAATGATGTTTGCTATCCGGAACTAGGAAAACGACTGGCTGTATGTAGATGAAATCTGGGGTGGGATATTAGAGGTGAAAACGGACAATTTTTGAGAGGCAATTATTTTAGGGTCTCTTACTACCACACTCTCACGACTAGGTTATGTCTCCAGCGCTACATGTGAATGAATATGAGCATGTCAGCTGGAGTTAATACTCAAGCTAGGTCGTTTCAATTCACTGGACATGCTAGGTTCAGTGCGTGAAATTACAGTCGGACATCGGACATTTTCCAACCACTTTCATGGTTTGTCCGACCAAATGCAGATGTGCTCGGACAAAATATCCGAGCGATTTATGTATTCTTTGTGGAGTTGTCTTTTTCAGAAGTATGAAATAAACGCTTGCACTCAAAAGTATGTTGTTGTTTATTTCCGATGATCCGGTCTGTAATACTTACCGTATGCTGAGCGGCTGCGAACTACCGGTACGTGTTGTCTTATATTCACGCAATAGATGCAACGCGTTTATACCCCAATCATTACACAGTCTAGTACAGCGCGGCGTGCACAGCGATAGATTGGCATTCGTACGTACATGCCGTTTGCCAAAAAATAGACGTGAAATCAAGTCGATAAATTGTGTTTCGATCAGCAGTCTTCGTGTTTCTTCTACAAATCAGTTAATACAACTTTTTGTACTTTTCAAGTCATTTTATGGAAATGAGCAGTGGCCGTTTGTGGAATTCCCAGTTAATTTCTATTGGGCAAAAGTGTTAAATTGGACCTGATTCAACCTCTATTCCTTGCTATAAAGATTCGATCGAGCCTCTTTGGACATTCAGAACTGCAATTTCACCCAGTTTAAGTTATGTGTTCTGCAGACTTGAACCGAGTCTGTATAGTGACGAGTCTAAATATTATAAGGACATTGACGCGCATACATGTAATGAGAATTTAGCAAGATCAAAGTACGTTGTTTTGCGCGGTATGCTTTAAGTGCGTGATTGTTACTAAATTCTCACAACGTGGCTTACTACAGAAACGAGCGCGTGAATGCCCGGCGCTTGTCATTGCAACTACATAGTGTGTATTATGGATACGTACGTACGTAAACATACATACTGTACATGTACACACGTGTATGTACCGTCCACGTGTTTAAACGCGGCCTTTTGAAAGTTCGTCTCAGATGGCAGATCAAAACTTGACAATGGCACAACACTTTTGATTGTGCTCGGACATTTTGTCTGACCACTTTTTTGGTCTAATTTCACGCACTGTAGGTTGAGTAACTCCAGCTGACATGTTCCATATTCATTCACAGTAACATTGGAGGCAAAACCTGTTCGTTAGAATGTGGTAGCAAGAGACCCTAAAAAAAATGACATCCCAAAAATAGTTCATTTTCACCTGTAATATCCAACCGCAGAGTTCATTTACATAACTCAAACATTCAGCTGTCATTTACGAAGCCTAATGATTGACTTGAAACAGACCACACAAAAAAAGTGAACAATCTTGACGATTTCTGTGGCTTGTCCGTAAAAATATCGCCAGTTCTAACGGCCGTCTTCCATTTTGTTTTACTAATTATGTAAATGTATGCATCACGTGATGACATAAAAGAAAATCTGCGCGCGCAATGTAGATGGGTACCACACTGCCTTTCAGGCGCCGCAAGTGAGTTCAATTTTCGTTTGGTGCGTTGTCCCCGAAAGCAAGACGAGATGCCCTCCACGGCAACGCACCAGACAAAAATTGAACTCACAGCGCCTGAAAGCGGTGTGGTACTATATACATTGCGCACGCAGATTTTTTTTATGTCATCACGTGATGCATACTTTTACATAATTAGTAAAACAAAATGGAAGACAGCCGTTGGAACTGGTGTATTTTTACGGACAAGCAAACCAAAATCATCAAGATTTTTCACTTTTTTTTGTGGTCTGTTCCAAGTCGATCATTAGGCTTCATAAATGACTGCTGAATGTATGAGGTATGTAAATGAACTCTGGGATGAGATATTAGAGGTGAAAATGAACAATTTTTTTGAGAGGCCATTTTTTTAGGTCTCTTGCTACCACATTCTAACAAACAGGTTTTGCCTCCAGCGTTACATGTGAATGACTATGGAACATGTCAGCTGGAGTCACTCAAGCTATGGACATGCTGGACTCTGATCTTGTAAACATGGTAAAAGAATAGTCCTAGTAACTTGGACCCAACTTATCGCCTTTTTTAACATTTGGACGTGGTCTGGCGAAAGTAGAAGAATATTCAAATTCATATGTCTCATTCTCAAACCACCCGGTCCCCTTGGCAACAATGTTACAAACATGACTAGACCCGTGAACTTGGCTTGTAAACTACGCCACGCTGTTGTGTATTTTCTAACCTGGCGAAATTGTCCCTCTGACTCCCTCCGTTACACACACTGGACGTTATTTTGCCAATGTAATAAGTACTCACATATGAAGCCGTCTTGAAATCTGTTTGTACGTCAAAACTTGCATTTGACGAAATTTGAGGACAATTCTGGCCCCGTTCATGAAGTCCTGCTAGCTGCCATTTTCTCCCAACTGACGCATGCGCATTGCGTTTTATTGTACCGTCCTGTTTCGTATGATTCGACGGCTGTTTACTGTCGCAGCTAAAAGAGACATCGTTTTAGACAAGTTTCAAGTCCTTTCCTCTCTCACCGCACCGCACGCGGGCGCATGTGCGCCCACGTACGTGTGTGCACATGTACACGAGATGAGCTGAGCAGTCAATTGTCTGCGGGGTTGTTTTCGGGGTTGCGACATGAAACAGCCGTCAATCTGTCCAAGCGACTCATCCAGGGTCATTTGTCAGGGTCACTTGTCGGGTTAAAACCTAATTTCTACACGTTCGTATGGGTCTTTATTGATGGCAAATTTCGTCGAAATTACACAGCCTGAACAATCGGACGGGCAAATTTAGATTTCTAGGCGAGTACTCAACATGCATACGGAATTACGTATGGCGGATTGATTTCGCTAGGTTCAAAAATACACAACAGCGTGGCGTTGTATACAACGCCACGTTCACGGGTCTAATATAGCTCGAGTATCTCCAGCTGACTTGCTCATATTCTTTCACATGTAGCGCTGGAGGAATAACCTGTTCGTTAGAATGTGGTGGCAAGAGACCCTACAAAATGGCCTCTCAAAAATTGTTCATTTTCACCACACCGCTTTCAGGCGCCGCAAGTGAGTTCAATTTTTGTCTGGTGCATTGTCGTGGAGAGCATTCTCATTGTCTTGCTTTCCGCGACAACATACCAGACGAAAATTGAACTCACTTGCCATGCTTGCGGTGCCTGAAAGCGGTGTGGTACCCACATACATCGCGCGCACAGATTTTTTTCGATGTCATCATGTGATGCATACATTCACATAATTAGCAAATTAAAATGGACGACAGCTGTTGGAACTGGCGTTTTTTTACGGACAAGCCACCGAAATCATCAAGATTTTTCACATTTTGTTTCAAGTCGATCATTAGGCTTCGTAAATGACTGCTGAATGTACATGTATGAGGTATGTAAATGAACTCTGGGTTGGGATATTAGAGGCGAAAATGAACAATTTTTGAGAGGCCATTTTTTTAGGGTCTCTTGCTACGTAGGATGGGATTATTATCGCGGTACTTATCACGTTTCTCGTTCAGAATAGAGATTGCCCACTAACCTTCCTGAATTGCCCTGTCTTTTGTGCTGTATAATCTTCCTTTTTAAATTAATATAAAAAAAATCTGACGGTGGTGTGGTCTATTCCGTGTACCATGCCTGTGAAAATAGACATGCGCAGAGTGTGCGAACGGAGGTGGACTCCCTATTATCGCGGTATGTGGGAAGTGGTTTTTATAAGGCAGTGGATATTTTGTCGGAGACGGCAAACCTTCAGTAAACGTTAGTTTGCCGGATATGCACTTAACATGCGCAGTTACTTTTTTTTTGTACTTTAACATTTTCCGGTGACAAATTTTAGTCTGGCTCCATGCCAATATTATCGTTGTATTTTATCGTTTATTTACAAGATGGGAATCAGACCATTTTATAATTTCGGACTTTATTTCCCTTTAAAAAAAATCCTCCAGAGCCACAAATCTGAAAAAGAAAAAGTAATACTCTGCTATAAAATGTTTTGAGACATTTTAAAATAATAAAAGAAGAATATTCTTATTTATTTGGGGATGGGAAAAAAAAACTTAAAATTATGGTGGGGATCAGGATTCGAACTCGGGAAATCCCACTCACTTGCGCCATTGCTTAACCACTGCACCAACTGTGCTACACAACTTTGGTGGGAATTTAATACATGTTATAATTCAGCCCTATCTTAAAGAGTGCAGCGCCCTCTGTTGATATGGATTGCCGCTGGCAAACCTTTAGTAAACGTTAGTTTGCTGGCGTTACCTCCGGCAAAATATCCACTACCTTTTTATAATGATCCCAACTTTTTTGTTCATAGTTAATGTTTGACCAAAACATCACCTGAATAAAGTCTGATATTTTCCCTGTAACGTTCAAGTTGATTAAAGACTATATTTCTGCAGGATGATTTCTTAAAACCCTGCCCTTCCCCCGAAAGGAGAACACAAATCCCCGAGGCAAGTCTATTGATCGGCGATTGAGGGCGCCATTCACTTTACGCGGTGTGCCGTTTTATTTTCGCTAACGTGCGGTGCTTATTTTGATCCCGTAAAAATTGTTACGATTTCGCGCTGCAAATAGCGTAATTCGACTTCATTTTACATTTGCCATGTTTGCAGCTGAA
The DNA here is from genome assembly GCF_015706575.1 of Patiria miniata. Taxonomy (NCBI): domain Eukaryota; kingdom Metazoa; phylum Echinodermata; class Asteroidea; order Valvatida; family Asterinidae; genus Patiria; species Patiria miniata. Next base: position 8,135,315 of record NW_024037052.1, on the reverse strand, counting down.
GAATGGCAACCAGACAATGGAACTTTCATGGACAGAGCATAGCTGGAGTTACCAAGCCCCGAGTTTTATCATTGGGTTGTCGCGGGGGGTACGGTACATGCACTTGTACGCATGTACTATCATTTCGCCTGTACCGTACCCCCCGCGGCGCGCTCCGAGCGAACCGAAAATCATCGCTCGATCATAATTATGCGTGCACGTTTCAAGTGTTCGGTTGGCTCAGTGCGGAAAGGGCATATTTTTCATCATTTTGGCCTAAAAACCGACAGAATCCACCTATGTTAGTTCTGCCCATGATATGTGAGTATGTCAAGAGGTAAAGTACGGAGTATAGGGGCAAACTGTGCAGCGGTTCTGTGTGAAATGTCTGCATTTTGATGGACGTTTTTGTACTTTATTAGTGTTTTGTGCTGCAGACAATTTTGCGGGCTTCTAGATCTATGAGGCTCCGCTCACGCGGAGCCTCATAGTTCTAGGAGTACGACTATACCACATTCTAACGAACAGGTTATTCCTCCAGCGCTTCAAGTGAATGAATATGGAACATTGTCAGCTGGAGTTACTCTAGCCCCACTAGTGTGGCCGTCGGTATGCTGCGCTGAACCTTTGGCCATGTCACGCACCAACTATCGCATCGGTCCCAACTATAGTTGGGCCTGTCCCAACTATAGTTGGGCCTGTCCCAACTGTAGTTCCACAGTTGGGCTGGCCCAACTATAGTTGGGCCTGTCCCAACTATAGTTAGGACGGTCCCAACTGTAAGTTCCACTGTTGGGCTGGCCCATCTATAGTTGGGCCACTCCGATCTTTTTATTTTGCGGTGTCCCAACTATAGTTTACATTGATGTACAACTGTAAAACGTTCCCTACAGCTCTGATACACGTCTGACTTTACTGGGGACCACTGAAATTAGCTATTGATGGGGCGAATCTATAGTTGGGCCACTCCAATCTTTTTATTTTGCGGTCCCAACTATAGTGTACATTGTTGTACGATTATAAAACATTCCCTACAACTCTAATACACATCTGACTTTACTTGGGACCAATGAAATTATCTATGGGTGGGGACCATCTGTAGTTGGGCCACCGCAATATTTTTATTTGGCGGTCCCAACTATAGTTTACATTGATTTACGACGACTATAAAACATTCCCTACAGCTCTGTTACATACTGTCCGACTTCACTTGGGACCTTTGACATTAGCTATGAGTGGGGCCCATCTATAGTTGGCCGGCCATGGCAATCTTTGAATTTTGCAAAATGTTGCTGGACAATCAACCCAGCAGCTGGACAACTCATCCAACTAGGCAGTACCACGTGACCGGCCAGCCTTGGCCTTGCGGCATGCATGCACGACGAATACACGGTGCCAGCGCCGCGGAACATTTAATCCAACAAGATCTATCAAGCATGAAGCATCCGGCGCAACTCCAGTCCTAACTATAGTTGGGCCGACCCAACTGCCGCACTATAGTTGGGACAGTCCCAACTATAGTTGGGACCGATGCGATAGTTGGGGCGTGACAGCCACACACCGTGGTACCGCGCGCTACTGAGGACGAAGTTTTCATAAAAATTCAGGGCAGTTTCTTACATTCTCAGTTTCTTACTTTCTTATGGTTGTATTCTATGATGTCTCACCTGTCACTTCTGGGATGCTTAGGTCTAATGATGTTCCATTTTCCGAGATATTCTTCAATCTTTCTGGAGTCCATATGCACTCGTGAAACGTCTGGTGATGGCAGCCATTTTGAATGGGACAAGAGATGACCTCAAGCTGTGACGTCGCGTTTATGCAAATTGCTTGTCGAGCGCGGGGGCGCGAGTTGCAAATGCGACGGCTGTTTCCTGTACCATGCATTTATCGTCAGGGGGCCACGTGCACCGATCTCTATTCAGGATTTTTGGCACAGAAAACAGCCGTTTGTCGGACACTCGGCGCGGCTTGCCATACAAACACGAGGTCATGATCTAAATAATGCATATTCATTATCTTGCCCAAGCGGGCTCGCATAATGCACATTACAGCGCGGCCGCCATTTTGAAATTGCATGGGGGAGCATTTTCGGGACGATATTTGTGGAAGATGATGACTGAAAGTCGTCTTTAGGCCAGATGGATGAATATATTGAGACCAAAGAACGTTTTTTCGAAAAGGTATGAGTTGCTCTACGAATACAGGTCAACTCGTACGCGAACCAACTCGTACGCGACCAACTCGTACGCGGGACAATTCGTACGCGAACCGACTCGTACGCGGACCAACTCGTATGCGGACCGACTCGTACGCGGACCAACTCGTACGCGGACCAACTCGTACGCGTGAGTTTAGACGATTGGTTTAGCTCACATGGACAGACGAAATTAGGTTCGGTACGGTAGGACCATCGCACCAAATTAATACTGGCCATCATATATTTTGTTATGCTGCAAACAGATTTAAAATGGCTCAAAGGATATAATTAAAAAGGAGAGGAAATGAAAATGGAGAGGGCAAGGAAGGTTGGGGAAGAACAATAATAAAAAAGGAGAGAACAATTACATTGGGGCGGAATGTGCAGGGTTCGACCTCAACTTCTTTTGTTCACTATAGCCAGCCGGGCTACTGGCCCACGGGCATTTCTACTAGCCCGCATTTTTTTCTTATCTCAGATACAAAATGGCGTATTTTCAAGCGCAATTCTGAGGGAATTTTGTTGGTGTTTTTGATTAACAGATCAGATAATTTAATCCTTTAAAACAGTTGATAATTAGACACAAATTAAAGGGGTTTCCTTTTTGAATTTTATGATTTTTTTTTTTCTTTCTGTTCGTTGATCTTTGCCGTATCCCAATAATTTTTCACTCGCACGCCGGCCTGGTTAAGGAATAATTTGTCTAGCCCCGGCCGCCGCTGTTTTGACAAGCATTTGGTTAGCGGGCTATACCGCTAATTTCGAACCCTGATGTGTTATGTGTTATACCTCCATGGTTATACCAAGCATTTCAGTTGTAAATAGAAATTGCTAGGCCTACGGATGTCCCCGCGTGTCTGCTTTTTAATTGATCAATGGTTGTGAACCACAATAAAAGTTGAGTGACAGGCAGTTGACAAGTCTGATCGATCTCTTTTGATCTTCTAAACCCGCCGGTTCTTTTAGGACACCGAACCGCGAGAACAGATCCATGGTAGTCCAGAGCGTTGCAATTGGGTCAGTTTGTCAGTTTGACAATGGTGACAATTAATTGACTGACAGGTACATTGATTAAAAGAACACGAAAAATGCAACTGGTACATCGTTGCATTAATATATGGAATTAAATTTGACGTGACAAGGCTACAGGTATGCACAAAATGATACAACACTCGTCTAACTACAAAAATCAGTTACTTTATTATCATCATTCACGGGTTCACTCCCAATCACACACAACGGTCACACATTGAACTACGGACTACCCGTCACACTATTCCCAAATTTCCCAGGCCAACCCAATCCTCGAAACCACTCCTAAAACGGCCCGCGTACGAGTTGGTTCGCGTACGAGTTGGTTCGCGTACGAGTTGGCTCGCGTACGAGTTGGCTCGCGTACGAGTTGGCTCGCGTACGAGTTGGCACGCGTACGAGTTGGCACGCGTACGAGTTAGTTCGCGTACGAGTTGTCTCGCGTACGAGTTGACCAATCCGCGTACGAGTTGACTCGCGTACGAGTTGGTTCGCGTACGAGTTGACCTGTTTCCTGCTCTACGACTAAGAACCTTAACTTTGGAAATTTTTGTCCTGGATGAAAAGATAATCTCGATCGAAATCTGTAGCAAAATCGCTACATCAGCGGCCAAAAAATTCAGTCTTTTTGGAAGCATTGGGCGTCTGGCCGTACTACAGAGCTTGCGATAGTACTGTACGGCCAGACGCAGTCGGGCTAGCTAATGACATACTTACGTTTATGTGGCTACCAAACGAAATGGCTCGATTTGTTCTCAGACTCAACTCCATGTATCGGTATACCCCATGTATCACGACTCAAGTCCTTGCAGTCAGTATATAGCGCGAATGCGAAAAACAACAAGATTCTCTCTCGTGTTCTTATTCCTCCATGCTCATAACATTTCCTACCTCCATGCTCATAATATCTCAACACGTTTTGTACTAAGCTGGGGGGCCCACTTATGTACATATGTACACTAGTATACTACCGTACCTCGCCCTGCAAATATAAATAGCATGCAGCATACTCTGAAGAATTCACGCTCTGATTGGTTGGATTTTGCGTGACCAGTGACCTGCGCGTCATGACTCCGCAAGGTTTGAAATAGACTTGACTCAAGTCGGAATTGCCTTAAGTCGGTATCTTAATTTTTTTTAAAGTAGCAAAAATCACTTAGTTTACGTCTTTCCGGAAGCCCGACAAGCAGTGACAAGGTACACTTCAAGGCGCACGTTCCACTTCAGTGCCGTAAAACAATGCGCACACACTGTATGTACATTGTACAATACGCATATTATACGTACATGTACATGTGTGTGCATGTACATGTATTTCAGAGCATTGTGCACGTGTCCGAAACGGGCTTCCAGAGCTACGGCTACGTCTATTGTCAGCGCGTCCCCGCGTATTTTCAATGGGCGCGGACCTAGACCTAGCTCCACTGATCTCTATAGACGAATCCGATAGACTATGCATGGAGGGGCGCCCTCATTCGACACGGACATTGTAGGGGGCCAGTGTCGCTTAGCAATCGCGGCGGGCGCCAAATATAAACAATTTTGTACAGCGACAATTTCCAGTCTAGTTTTTATTAAGTGCGAACAAATACAAACACGCACGGTTGACTGTGAGTTCTGTATCTAATATAGTCGGTAAAACATCCAAGGGGAAACATCACACCAACTTAGAGAGGAGACAGTGAGAAGAAACTATAGTTTTAGAGGTTTATTTATTTATTTTTTATTTGTTGTTAACTTGTAAGTTGTAGGCCTAATCTGTAACGTGAGGGTAGGACCCCTACTCCCCCTAGTCCATTCCAGTTAAAAAAAAACTGCTTTCCAAAGGAGCCCTCACAAACATGACAAAGAGGTGAGAGGAAAAACCCAGCCCAGAAGCTATTCTGGGGAAAACCCATGGAATCAGGTAGGGACTGAAAACCCAATCCACATATTGGCCGAGGCGGGATTCTAACCCTGGTCACAGCGGTGGAAGGCGAGGAAAGTACCGCTACGCCAACCTGGCTCCCCCATAGTTGAGCATAAGAATTCTGCAAAAAAAAACTATGGATGCGTGGAAGGACGACGTTCGTGACTGGCCAAAGCTTGAATTTCAAGGTAAAAAACCACTGTTTACGTGGTGTTTTAGCATGTTTAGGCTAGGCCTAACGTTAACGCCAAACATCAACTTGCTTTTGGAAATCGGATGACTGTAATCACTGACATGAAACGATGATGAACTTTACTAGGTTTAGATCATTTTTAGGAAAGTGATTGATGTTGATGAAAAACAGTGTTAAGTTGTGGGCAAATTCATTGCATCAAAAGGGAACAAATAATTAGTGTAGGCCTACAGCATTTATGCATTCATGGCATTCGGACAGTGCCGCTTAATAATATTACTAGTCCTATTACAGGAACGATGTAGAAACAGTTTGGGATTCAACGGGTTTGTTGGGTTCAGGAATCGAAGCCGGTGTCAGTGGGGTGATCAGGCCATTTTAATACTCACTCTTTTGTCAGCAAATTTCTCCAAAAATTCCATTGGGCAAAGAAAAGGTCCTCAGTATTTTACCAACCAAAATGGCAGACTCAATCCATGGTCTGACTGTGTCAATTTTTTGCTGTCATATTTTTTGGGGGCTAGTATAATTCTAGTTTCACAATTTTTTAAGGAAAACATGTATGCCAAAGATTAAACAGGCATGCAGCTTTTCCAGGGTGACTGTTTAAGCCGATTTTCGGCTAACTTTGACAGATTTTTTGTAAAAAAAGAAACGAGTTTGACAGAAAATTTGACAGAACTTATTTTTTGGGCAGATTTCTGGCAGAATTCTGCAAAAATGGATATTTGACAGAAAAACAGCAAATTTGAAGAAAATGGTACATTTGTTTAAAGTAGATTCAATCTTTTCAAACAAACCCTTGCATGATGGGACAGATTGGCTGGTCTAGGTACGGAGGTTCACTAGGAACCGGATTTTGTCGTGAAGCAACCACGTTTTGCCTGAAATTTACGCAATTTCGTAACATTTTTTTGTGACAATGGATTGTTTGTAATGTAATTTGAACCTTAATTAAGGCAATACTACAACATCTGCGTGTGATTTTAAGTGTTTATAGCGCATTTCGAGCAATCTGGGAAATCTGGAAGATTTTGAATAATTTTGACAGATTTTTGAAGTGCATTTAGCAGAATTTGGTCATGACCTTACGGTCACCCTGAGCTTTTCCTCTTTCCCACTCATTGTGCCACTCAAAGTAAAATTTTATTTGAATTTTCTTCACAGATATCTATGACTACTTCATTAATGCTCCAGCATGTGATGAGCAGCCTAACCGAAACTTTCGAAGCATCAGCGAGGGTATCAACTACCTGAACTCGGGATGGGTGGGCACCATCAAGCACCGCCATCATGAGGATGGATCAACTGTCATCTTGAGGGGGACAGTGAGATTTTCACAGCAAATCTCCAGCTATCATCAAGTGGAGATCAGTGTTGACAAAGAAAATAGAACAATCAAGTCTGTGAAATGCGACTGCATTGCTTCGGAAGGGAAATGTTGTAGTCATTCAGCAGGCCTGTCCTTCAAGATAAATGAGGCATACAAGAAAGGTTTCATCGGCATCACCTGTACAGACAGACCTTGTTTGTGGAATCGGAGCACTCAAGGTAACGTGGTGCCCGACAGTGTTGAAAACATGTGCGATCCAACCTCAAAGTCCACAATGAACAGTGCTCTTGCATTTGACACGGACGAGGCACTGAAAAAGCACCTGAACAGTCCACACATGTGTGAGCTCGCGTCCATACCGGGCACAATTTTAAATCAGGTGCTGACATCTACACAAACTTGCAAACCAGCCAACAGTGATCAGCCCCTCCCTGTTCATGGACATCATGATGTCAATCTTGAATGCGAGCCTTGTCAAGAAATTTTCAACAACTACATCCTGTTGAAAGACCACGAGGCAAGAAAACTTGCCTGTCAAACACACAATCAGAACTCGGCTTTGTGGACATCGCAGAGGAAGCTCCGAATTACAAGTAGCTCAGCAGCAAGTGTCCCCAAGAAAACAGAGACAGACCCAACAAAGTGGATCATGAATCACATCAGGCCACACTTCCTTGGAAATGCGGATACTTGTCACGGGCACACATACGAAGCTACTGCAAGGGAAGCCTTTGAACATCAATTTGAAACACTTGTAGAAACCACAGGTTTAGTTGTAAACCCAGAGGAAAGTTGGCTTGGAGCAAGTCTGGATGGAATTGTTGACGACAACACAATTTTAGAAATAAAATGTCCCACTGAGAGGAAGTTGGAGCGATATGGTGTTACTGTTCGAGGACTAGTGGAAAGTGGGACTTACGATGTTCGAAGTAGAGAAGGGAAATACTTCCTTCGTCAAAGTTCAGCAGCTAGTGGTTACTACACCCAGGTACAAATTGCCATGTACTGTTCGAAGCGACCCATGTGCAAATTTATGGTTTGGTCAAAGAAAGACTACGTTATAGCAGATGTCAACTTTGACAATGAGTGGTTTGAGCAGCGTCTAGGTCAACTGCGAAAATTCTACTTCAAGCATCTTTTGCCAAAGCTTACAGATTCAATAATTTCAAGGGAACTAAAAATTGTAAAACCAAGAATCTAGATGCATGTAAGAGGCTAAAACTGAAAACAATAAATGACCACTATTATGTGTCGGGGGAAAAGATTAGTCGATACATCACACTTGTTTAGTTGAGGACTGTGTTGACTGTGACTTTATTCCATGACAATATTTAATATTCATTGATTATGATCAACTGACCTGGATAGTACTAGTTTATATGAACTATAGCTCTACTGTAAAGCTTGAACTGCTAACTGGGTACTACATGTACATTGTATATGAGACTGAAGAGGAATGTGAAACTGAACTGCTACTGAGAAAGTGTGCTATTGATGCAGAGGTTAATATACTATTCAGTATGCAATTAAAGAAAAATCTGTTAAGACACAACATTTTCACATTCTATATTGAACTATTCTGAACGAAGCAATGTTATGCTAGGTTCACACATTACCGAATTAGTTATAAATACAACAAAAATTAATCAGGAATTGAAATTGGCTCCTGAATCACCCCAACAATTTTGAACATGTTCAAATTTCAAATTAGGTTTTGTCCTTCACCGACGTTTAAACACTGTATACTCGGTGTGTTTCCTCCCGAGTGAAAGTTGGAAAAAAGTTGGTAACACACTGAGTATACGGTGTTTAAACATCGGTGAAGGGCAAAACATAATTTGATTTATATCACCCCGACGCAAAATTCCATCTTATGAATGTTCAAATTTGTCAGGGTGCTTCCTGATCTTTAACCTTACAACCAAAATCATCATGAGGCAGCCAAGAACCATCCCCGATTTACTAAAAAACTGCTATTCGTGACGATTCGGCTTAAAAATGAGGAATGTGTGAACCTAGCATTACAAATCAATTTTTTAACAGTGCCATACTGCTTAATTTGAGGGGAAAGTGACATACACACGTAATAATGTACTCAGGATATCTGGTAGAGGCCTGGAGTCCCCCTTCATTTGTGTTGGTCATTGTGTTAACTGGAATCTGTAGATTTTTTTGAGGTACATGTACCTGAGGGGGATGTGTGAGGTAACAATGAATGAAGTATCATTTTATTATAACTATTATTTATTATTATTATATATTTTTCGGGGGGGGGGGGGGGGTGTGGCAAACACGGGTGTCCGATACACTCCGAAACACACGCCAGATAAACAGTAAAATGGGGGGGGGGGGGCTGTTCAAAACCCTTAATTTTTATGTGAGGGTGTCCTGTCTTAATAAACATTCACTGTACAGTACAGTAAAATATACATGTATTGACTAAATGTTTTTTCTTTTCTTTTCCCTTTCAATTTTTTTTCTTTAATACTTGGGAGATTTAGTAAGGGGGGACAACTGGCGGGGTGGCAAGGAAGAACATTGGGGGATGCCCCTTGCCAAAGTACAAAAAAAATACTTCAGCACAAACCTGATGATGTTTAATTATGCTTGCACTGTACATGTACATGTATGACTTGAGAAGTTGAAGGTTTGCAGCCCGGTGGAAGGACAAAAGCCTATGCTTTGCAGTAGCACCATGTTCATAAAGTCTAATCGCTTTTGTGACTACTACTGTACATGTATGTGTGGTTCTGAAAAGATCATGTTTTGTTATGTGACGGGTTGGACAGAATGCTTTGTCTGTCTTCAGACTCCTGAAAATGGACAGCACACTGTCTAAAACTTTGTGTAACAAAACACATGTTGTTTTCAGAACCTACATGTAATAGCACAGTCACTAATTAGACTACATGCACATGTACATGTACTTGCTGCAACTGCAAACCATCTTTATGTCAAGCACATTCATACTTTCAAATCTTGTCATTTGTTTTGAAGATGGAAACACACATTCAAAATCAATTTCAGCAAAGTCATACATGTAAATGTACTTATTCCTCCACTGAAAAAACGTTTCCCTCCTCGTCATTAGAATCACTATCACTTGTTTCCTGGGCTCTGTCCTCATTAATTAGGCAAGGCTGTAAATTGCAAAGTCCAGCACATGTAATCAATATGTCATCTACATTTTTTACTCGCATCGGAATGATATTGGCTAAAATTTTGAAACATTTCAATCGTCTGATTGCCCTTTCAACATGAATTCTTACGTTGGCAATATGTCGTGTTTCTGTCACACTTTCCTCTGGTAGACGCCTGTCCTTGAGTCCTCTTGTGAAGGCTGGGATAGATAACTTCACACCATGTGGAAGAATATCTTCGATAGTGAAGGCACGGTCAGCTAGAACCTCGTCACCGGGGAGCAAGTGGTCCAAAAAGCCAGAGTTCTGAGAGATGAAAGTGTCACTGGCACGACCTCCAAATAATTTGGAAACATACGTCACCAAACATTTGGTGCAATGCAGTACAAGGCCTTGTAGGTATTGTGATGTTTGTAGTTAGAATAAGTTTGGGCACGTTTTCTCAAGTTCTTGGGTCTCTGAACAAAGATTTCAGTGCAGTCTATGATGCAGGTAGCCTTAGGATGACAAGACTCGAAACATTTGGGACGTATCCTGGCAAGCGTGTCACGTGATGGCCAAAATATGACATTTTCTCTCATGAATGTAGCCAAACGTGGTACCCAGAAGGAGATAATGTCACAGACTGTGGAACGAGACACTTTGAAGCGTACTCCAAGATCCCAGATCATCAGGGCTATTCTTAATCTCATCAAAACAAGCAAAAGTTGGTCTGGCACTGGTAGTTGAAATTTAGGGGTGGTAGTAAGAGTCACTACAAGCGCATTCACAAGCGCCCAGAATGATTGCACGCTAAGTCCGGTGTAAAACTTCATATCAGATTCTTGAAGATTAACTGCTGATACTTCTGGAGCCTTGACTGTTTGCGTACCTTTTGCCTTGGATTTAGTGATAGGATTAACATGTGCATAAGTATGGTCAGCTACTCTGGCATCATACCACTGTACTGATGCATCCTTCGTCTCTAATCCTGCTGTTTGTACACATGTTGATGTTCTCTCAACACCATGCGGACTCATATTTGCAACCCCTCCAGCCTTTTCTTGCACTGTCACTGCTTTTGTTGCTGTGGAAACTCTTCTCCTAGGGGGAGGCCTTCCTCTTGAGAGCTGTTTCTGTAAAAAGAAAAGTAAACCTGTACATTACATTTGTTGTTGAATCCTCAAACCCCAAGTCCAAGCCCCAAGTTTTGAAACTTTCTGTAATTTCATGCGAGCATAGGATCTTACATTGCCAAGAAATTTGAAAAAAAAAAAACGACGACCTCAACACAACAAGAAACGTACATTTGTACGAGCACAACTTTTGATTTTTCCGAGGTCACACAAAACGCTGGTATTCTGAGTCATGCACGTGCAAAATGGTAGGAGCGGATCTGTCCGGTAACCCGTACAATCATGTGCATCGAGTGTTTCTTCAGTTCTCTGGAGCATGGCGTTGTTGATGACACGTTCACGGGTCTAGGTCAGTAGGTAGCTGTGTTTTGTTATATGTAATTACAGATGTACCCAGTAAAATAGAATATTTGTATAAATTGGAGGAGTACTAGACAAGAAGAAATAAACGTTTCTTTATCAATATTTATATTTGTTGTGGGGGGGGGGGGGGGAGATGCTTCCAAGAATATTTCTCTGAAAACCAAACACAAACTCCATACTGGGAACAAAACTTGACTATTAATTTACAGGACTAGCTTGATTTAGACTTACATATGGGATATATCCCATGGCCACAGTTGGGTAAGGGTGAGCTGATGTTGGCTTCCCTTCTTCAAAATGGACAGAACATACCTGAAATAAAAAAGAAACAAACAGACAGCAGATCAGATGGTAAGTTGTGGACAAATTCTGACAAAATATTTTGGATGGGAGCAACCCATGCAACACAAACCTTTTTGTACGGGGCCGAAGCACTCAACAAACATGCAAAACATACATTAAAAATAAATTTGATTGCACTTGTCTTTACACTGGCATTTTATTAAACAGTGGCAACTGTGTACATGTATCTATGGACCCAGTTCCCTATAGGGAAAAAAATCCACTTTAAAATTATTAGACCGACCAAACTAGTTTGTGACATTAGGAAATAGGAATAAACCGGTACTCCATAGATAGAGGGCAATGTTTTGAATGTTTGAAGGGAAATTGGGGGGTTAAATGAAAATGACAGTGCAGTGACAACACGCAACCCGAAAATAAAGATGGCGATCACTGCGCGATGTACCGTGAACACAAACAGCACTGAATTGCTAGGCACCAACTGGCAGAAAACCGTGCAGAAAAATTGTGATTTCTACCCCAAGAAACTCAGTTCAGAATTACAAAAACCTAGAATTGAGAGAAGTCCGCTCTTGATTGAAAACGTCATTTTGGAGCAACAACAAACATCTATGAGTATATGACACTAATTTGATCAAAACTAAACAGGGGCCCTACACTACACGATTGCCCCCCCCCCATTTTTTTTTAAAACAATTAAATACATTAATTTCCCAGGCTATATTCATACTATTAGTAGTACCGTATTAGTAATATAAATAAAAAATGGGGGACATAATTTAAAACTCAAGCCACTGTCACTGAGTGGCAAAGACGCACCTCTACAAGGCCTACCACACAAATTAAAAGCTGATTTAGGCCTACCCGTAAACCCATGTCCCAAATTACTGGATACCATTCCAACAATCATGACCAAACATGAAGTATGAATTGAAGTACCGTCTGATGAATTACACAGTCCTTCCCTGAAAAAGGAACTTACAGTGCTGTATTTTGAAGGTCTGAAGTCCTTTCGGTTGATATTCCTCACCCACTGCTTTCGATTGGCTGCGGAATTGGCGTTGGAACAGTTGGGGAAACGATGCATTTTGTACGGCTGTAAACACACACAATATTCGTGCGTTTCTGATGCATGCAATTCGCATGCTGCAAGCTTCCATTTTCTCAGCTTTTTGCTTGTATTTTTGCAGCCAACGACGACACAGTGTTTTCCTGATCCTTCGTTATTCTTCTTCGTTGTTTCTTTAGCCATAATGTTTTCAAGAATCCCGATAAAAGCCTAAAATTGGAGCTCGATACGCATGGTTCCAGTTCGTTCACTGTTGCCACTTACATGACTTACACGTACACAAGCCCGTCGTTTAGCGGTTTTTAAAAATGGCCCTCGGAATGGCAAATGCAACAGCGCCGCCAACGACAAAGGTAACAAAATTGTCTCCGTTGGATTCGTCTATATAAAGACTGGATAGCTAATACAGAGCCGCACAATGTACGAATTTGACGCCATATTGGTGAGACCGGCTGGTGATCTACAAAGGACAAGATGCCGTTTTTATAGACGGCATGATTTCTTTTGTAACGTCGCGGTTCACTTGACTTATATTTTGACCACCACCACTGACCAAGGTTAACTACAATTTTTCTAACGTCGTGGTTACTAAAATGCCGCAAATATAACTTTTTCGGCGTTTTGAAATAATAATCACTACGGAAATGTGTCCCTTTTAGAACATCATAATATGTGTACGTGACCAAAATGCGCGTCAACTGTTGATACAACGCGCGCGTATTTACGCGTAGAACGTTCGTATTATACGCGGCCATCTTTGTGAGACGGGGCGAATTGGTCAATATGCAAAGTCTACTGTGTGAATGTTGTATGCATATCCGCTATCCAGTCTTTATATAGAGATCAGTGCCTAGCTCTAGACAGTTGATTCGGACGCAGCCTAAAATTAGCAATGCCCGATCCAGTAAGCACCGCCCCATGGTATTCTGACCAATCACAGCCGTGATTTATGTCCGAAATGCGTGCATAAAAGTCCGACATGCGTGCACGCGCGTATGATGCGCGCGGCAGGAAAATGCAGTGAGGCATTGGAGAGGAGCACGTGCTAATTTGCCCAGTGCGCAGTGGGAGGGCTCACTGGATCGGTCCATTCCGACTTGATCAATCTGCCATCAGCACCCCCCCCCCCCCCCCCCCTCGCCAAGGGCGGATCCAGAACATAATTTTTGGGGGGCCCAAAAAAAATTTTGGTCCCCCCAAAAAGTGGGTCTAAAAAATTACGGCGTGGGGTTCGGGGCCCGCTAGGGCCCCGAAATATTTTTGGATTCTAGATGCTCTGTGGTGCGATCTGAGGCAATTTCTGACCACTTTAACCAATTTTTTTGGAGGAAAAGATGGTGGTGAACTCATTGCCTGCCTTTATTGCGATGTCACATTAAAAAAAAAAAAAAATTGGTTTCGTTTTGGGGGGGGGCCATGGCCCCCTTTGCCCCCCCCCCCCCCCCCCCCCCTGGATCCGCCCTTGCCCCTCGCGTGCGCGCGCCTGTATTATAAAAATGGCCCAAGAAGATCACCAATAAAGAACTGTACAGGAGAACCAACGAGATCCCTTGGAGTACTGCCATTATACCCGAAGACGTCTTAGGTGGACAGGCCATCACCTGAGACTACCCGAGGAAGCTCCTGCCAAGCAAGCACTTCTAGGCAATCCGCAAGAACAAGCTACCAAGAGGGGGACAACGAACCACGTGGCTGAAGAGAGTAAACAAGGACCCGACAACCACGGGGGTCAACATCAAGGATCGATGCACGTGGCACGTGGCATCAGACAGAGAACAGTGGAGAACACTTACAGAGTGCGCGATGTCAGATCAACTTGACGTAAGCGCCTAGATGAGATAATGAAACACCGTCTCTATGCATATGCAGCAACATCGCATGACCAATCAAAGTAACCAATTTTTTAAGACTCATTTAATATTTTCAGTAGGTATGGAAGGCTGGATATAACAATCTGCAAAAGTTTTAAAAACGTAATCTTAATTTGTAGATTTCAAACACACTATATTTGGATGATAATGCTAACTTGATCAGCTGCTCTTGGATGGAATTGATACAGAACATGACATTCAAATGTAATTCAAAACAAAAGGGAATTTTATTGGGGTTTAGTAACCTGTAAAAGATGTTGAGATTCAATGATACGCGCTTCGTGTTGTGCGACCCATCAGAGCCGTTTCAAAGCATTCGAACGTACGCGTGCCTGTCCCTGTTTCTACTCCTCACCATGGGATGTGTGTGCGTTCTCCGCGAAACTTTGGCTGCGCAAATACACGCAGACAACGCTGATTGCGCGTTAGGAATAATATCAAAACAACCTGCGCGCGTTTTTAAGAATAAAAACGCTCATTACCTGAAATACTGTGAAGTATGAAGCCCGGGAAGGGACAGGGTGGAATTTTTTTTGGCATTTGCTAATTCGTTCGCACGAATTACTAATTCGTTCGCACGAATTGCTAATTCGTTCCCACGAATTGCTATTTCGTTCGCACGAATTCCTAATTCGTTCGCACGAATTACTAATTCGTGCGACTGAATTACTAATTCGTGCGAACGAATTAACAAACTCCACGAATTACGAATAGGAATTCGTGCGAACGAATTACTAATTCGTTCGAACGAATCACTAATTCGTTCCCACGAATTACTAATTCGTTCCCACGATTGGATACCGCAATTGGCTAGTAATGGATTTTTATCGTGTACTTGGTGTTGTTATTCACAACGTGCAGTACGTGTTTTCGCGATCATTCGTCCACGCCTTCTCGAAAATATTAATTTCCTTTCCAGTTTGTTAATATTAATATATGAAATGTGATACTGCATATTGTTTCGTTAAGATCGTAACAGTTTAATTGAATAAACATCGTGTTTTCGTAACTCACGCCATGCTCGCGCTGCTACGAATTGACTCTGTCTTCACCCCAGACACCCCATACAAAAACAAACGCTAATGTAATGCAGATGCAGGCACCAGACTATTCCTCATTTGCATACGTGTGCAAAAATCTTGCACATGCAAATGATCCAATACCAGGGTGAGAGAGCAGGTAGTGATGGGCGCGTACTGCTCGACACCCTGGGTACGAGGTTGCTATAGTCCATCATTTGCAGCCATCCGAAAAGTAACTGGCGTAATTATTGTTGAAAAACAAACTTGGTTGAAAGATATGAACTAAACTCCCTGTGAAATTATTCTTTCTGGGAAGCTGTCAAGAAGGCATTTCCAACGGTGATTCTTAAGAAGCACTGCAGGAAAATCTTAAATTAGTAGCTCGCCCAGCTAACACATTCACGTTGTAACAACGTTGCAAAAAGGTCACGTTTTCGTGGCGGCAACGTTCAGAAAATTACGTTGCGGCAACGTAAAAATGTCGACTCGCGTGCACGTTGCCACAAGGCTATTACACAACGTTTAAATGATGTTATAAAAATGTCAATGAAACATTTATTACAACGTTTTTAGTACACGATCCTGCAACCCTCCAGCAACGTAATTGTCACCTTTATACAACGTCTTGGCACGTAAATGCAACATGATTAAGACATGATTACCACCATGACGGAACGTTACTGCAACTTAATGACGACTTAAAATATACATTTATACAACCTTGTGGGGACATGATTACACCATGATTGGCACGTTACTGCAACTTGTATTGGGATGTTCCTGCAACCTTATAGGCACGTTACGACAACTCTTTTGCCACGTTAATGCAACTTGTTGGACATAACTACAACCTGATAGGCACGTTTCTACAACCTTTATGGGGACGTTCCTACAACTTTATGGGCACGTCAGGGCAACTTTTTGGCCACGTTAATGCAGCTTGTAGGACACATTATTGCAACTTCATGGCCACGATGTGGGGACGTTTCTACAACCTTAATTGTTAGCACGTCAATGACTCATTACAGACGTTACTGCAACTAAGTCCACAAGTTCCAGTAACTTTGTGGGCACCTCACAACTTTTCAAAAACTTTCACGCAACTTATTGGATACATCACTGCAACTTTGTGGGGACCTTTTAGCAACATTGTTCCTGGCACGGTTAATTAACGAAACTAATCGTGCAACGACGATATACCTGTCTGCAAACAATAAAAAAAAATTAACCATCAGACTTACTGTTTCTACATTTATTACAAAGAATGTATCCGGTGAATGCATGGAAGCAAACCTTCGTCAATCATTATTATTACAAAGCTAGTATAAATCTGATATAACAGTACAATGTCGCTTTCAGTTCGCCTATTTAAAAATAACACATTAAAGCCTCTTGTGTCAGATTTTGTTTATATAATTATACATGTATTCATCTTCAGCAAGGATGGGCACAAGTCTATTTATATGCATATATTAACCTTTAGCAAGGATTTAAATGTCCTGAAATTGCTAAGCTGGGTAGGCGTACATCTCCGGGTGACTACTAGTTATGCCAGAAGTAACTTTAACGTAAAATATTATTCTAAAGGGCAACGTGGGACTGAGTTTTCTGACAACATATTTTATGTTTTCCGTTCATTTTTGAGTTTCATCCCGAAAACACAATTGGTTTTTAAACATTGCTATCTTAGTAATTCAAAAGTTACACAATTTGAACGAACTTTGTCAACAAAAATATCAGGACGATTTTACTATTGGCAAGTAAGTTTATATAATTTAACTGTTTGCGTTCTCATTGGAGTCAATCCCATATCCGTTTAGAATCGATTATACAATGAAAAGGGACATCATGAACCAGTCTACTTGCATAGTGGATCTGCGCGGCCTAAAATGATAAAACCTCCTATTTTTCTCCAATATACAATGCTCCCTCCCCCCCCCCCCAACAAAAAGAAATAATAATATGTAACCGGGGAGAGCGAAATTTAGTTAGTTAAAAATGTGGCACTCTCCTTTCAACCGAGGGGTTCCACTAAAAACTGATTTGGGTGGAGCGAAGTTTCTGTTTGTCTCAAGAATATCAAATGGTTTATTTACAGCACAAATATGAGACAATATATATACAAATTATCAAGTACAGTATTTACAAAAAGAATTATATTAGGAACTTTGGTGAGTATATAAAAACAGAACTTTGTTGGGTCTATAAAAACGACAGTCAAAAAGGGACAATAGGGTGGTGAACTGTCACTCCAAGGATGGTATCTGAAATGCATAAAAACAATACATGACTAATGAATTATGGGAATAACTTCCAGATCCAAATACAGTATTAACGATATTTAATTTCAAAGAAATTTGGGAAAAACTGGTTTCCTTATTTGTAAATCAAAGAAAACTTTTTTTATAAGTACATCAGTCAGTGAAGAGAATGTTGCATAAAAATGACTGTTGCATAAAAAGATTCAGGCATAAACAGCTTCAGTCATAAAAGAGTTAAATATCAGACAAGGGATTTACTCACCACTTGGGATGGTCTACGCTCATGCCTACTCCGTGTCCGATGTTAAAATCGATGTAGAAGCAGCAAAAATATTGTAAAATGCAATGCCGGCAACGCCGGATATAAAATTATATTGCTGCTATCGGGGAGCCGCACCCAAAACTTGCAGAAAAAGTGGAGTGTGCAATGCTCGCTGTAAATGCTGGTCGCAAAGCAGGAGCAGAACCAGGCAGATAGATGTCAACCCAAAGCAGAGTTGGAACGGAATCAACAATATTTTGGACCTAGCCCTACAAGAAAACTATACCGAAACGCCCGGAATGTCAGCTATTCCTCTTAAACAAAGCGCGGTGGAATGTAAAACTCGCATGCTCGATACGCCCATCGCATAGTTGATCAAAATTCTAGGCGGCGCGCGCTGTAAAAAGAGTTTAGTTGGCCGCGAGAGGGCCCTAGGCAAAAAGCATGATCGCAATGGCTGCTCACATGTAAAATGACATAAAAACGAAGTTACAAAAGTTATGAAATGAATGCTGGAGTACATGGAGTAAGGAACCTGTCGGGTAAAAGTAAGTACTGAAACCCGACCTGGTTACAAATACTTTCTCCATTACCATTAATTAGTCATTGGGGCTTCACCTTATATTTCTTTGGTTCTCATTTTTTAATCGACCCGATTTTGGGATATGTTTTTCCGCCGACAATTTCCAAAACCCCATTCACAGACGATTATTTTTTTTCCATATTAAAAAACAAAGAATATTGCATTCGAGCAACTAGCTCTGTGTTATTCTGAAATGTTATTTAAATTGAATATCATATTTTTTTCTCGACTTGAAAATTACCGCTTACGGAAATCAGAGGAAGAAAGACAGATGAGAATGTTGCCTCTCATTATAATATTGCTGCCACTACAACTAAATTGTTAATGAGATGCTTCGTCCAGACATTACTGTAAGTCGTCTATAATTGGCCAAAATGTTTTTTTTTAAATCTTATTCAGTGATATCAAATCATGATAAACTTATTGCATCATTTAGTTTACCATCTTTACGAGTGCAACTTTAGTTCAGATTGTTATTCCTTTTGACTGACCGACCAGGCTTCATATAAGGGCAAATAAAAATAATTATGAGAACCATGGAGATAAATAGAGAAGCCCTGATAGGCCTACAAGAAAACAAATTTTGAAGAGCACGAACGATGCACTTATTTTCAAGCAAAAGATGCAGTGTCGTTATTCATCATCTGCAGGGTTTGCAGCAGTGTTGTAGTCGAGGCCACAACCTCCGAGGCCGAGGCCAAGGCCGAGGCCACAACCTTCGAGGCCAAGGCCGAGGCCGAGGCCACAACCGCGAGGCCAAGGCCAAGGCCGAGGCCAACACCTCCGAGGCCAAGGCCGAGGCCGAGGCCAGCTATCAAAACACGTAATAAAATATAAATCACTAAAACAAGGATAAGATTATGTTGGAGTTTTAACATCTTTTTAGTTGAATTCACTGAGTTTTGGAGTGCCTGGCTTATAAATTTACAGCTTGCAATGGGTTTCCTCTTGTAGGGAGTCCGGCGAATTTTATTTTTTAAAGAAAGAAATCTCAAGTTTTGTATCACTGAAAGAAAATTACACAACAAAATCAATGACGTTTAAATCAGGCTCATAGGTGTTTGCCCTTTGAGATACAACAATTTAAATGGCCAAATTTTGAGTTTCTATTCTGTAAGATTTACATCATTTACTTTTAGCATGTTTTATAAATCTTATTTTCAAAACCTATCAAAATGCTTAATATCATAGGAATCCCCATTAAATAAACAACAACTTGATTTTTGAATCAGGTTTTTACCACTCATAACCAAAAAGTTACGACCGCCCCCCCCTGACCTTCGCACTGTCCAGGCGCGCGCCGAGCAAACACCGCGATGCGACAAGACAATGCCAGACGGCCCGCCGTTACGCACGGGCAAAGCATAGTTCCAATCCCGCTTCACACAACGGGATAAGTGTCCACGCATTATCACTGTTAATACCGCGGTACCAGACAAAGTCTGTCAATGGCCAATCCCGCTCCAAACAACACGGCAACACGGAACATGCGTGCATGATATCACTCAGTTCATCAAAATGACCATGAATTCTCGGATCATCCGATTTGAATCCAACTTGGCTTCAAAGTATTTTAAGATCATGGCAAGAGGTAGGGAGTCCAGAGGTTTTGGCCGTATATCTGTAACCACGCAAAATTAGTCGATTTCAAACCGTGCTTATACATGTAATAAGTATCAACATGGCTCTAAAAATACACAAAAAAAATTCCTGGTACCACGAGGAATACTGACTCCTATTATTAAAACATTCATTCAGAACTTTGCATTCATTTGGATGGAAAAACGAACTTTGAAATCGCGCTTTCCATATCATATCGACCATTTGCGCCAAACATTACCGTGTGAGCCGGAACTTTCAAATCACCGTGTAAAAATAAAGTCTACTTTGATAAATCGTAATTGTTTTTATCATATCTTTATGAAAAAAAATGGTACGGACTAGTACACTGGATTGTACCCAGAAAGTTCAGACTTTTACTGAAACAGTGGCCTATAAAAAGAAATGATTAAGCTTGCCGCACCTTGTTTGCCGCAAATCATTTTTAAAGGTCGGGGTACAGAGGCGAAACGAGAAAATTATTTTTGTACAACACTGCAACCAGACTAGTCTACTACCACATGTTTTGTACGCAAATGGATTGGTGCCAGACTTATGTAGTCTGGCACGCGGTAACAGTTATAACGCTTGCACGCACGTGGAAAGCTGAAGCGCAGGCTAGGCGAAGATGCTACGTACGTGAGTACATTCAATGCAACCATTTCCAGTTCATTCGTGCGTACATTGTATGCGTTCGTTTCATGGAACCCACTGCGGCAGAATCTCAAGGATTTGATACGGTAAAAAATTAATTAATTAGAATAGAAAACACATCAAAATGGGCGGCCTCGAGCCGGCCTCGACCGATTCGCCGAGGCCGGAAGGCTCCGAGGCCGAGGCCAAGGCCGAGGCCTTGCACCCTGAGGCCAAGGCCGAGGCCGAGGCCATGAAAATCGGCCTCGAGGCCGGCCTCGAGGCCGAGGCCGGCCTCGAGACCTCCAACACTGGTTTGCAGGGTCGACAGGGTCTACAGGGTCGGCGGGCTGAACAGCGTTGGCAGGGTCAACAGGGTTGGCAGGATTCTGCACACACACAAAATAGAAAAAAATTAATGTAAAGATTTTTCCAGATGGTGGACAACCGATGATGACCAACCGACTTATTTTTGGATTATCTGTCACTTGTTTTTGGATCATTATTGTGCATGAGAAGGTAAACAAAATGTACTGACATTTCATTTTTGTGTTCCGCAAGCGTACTGCGATTAATGCTTCAAAGGCAACTCTAATAAAGAGTACACTTTCTGCAAACAACTTCCAGTGCCGGTACAAGTTTGTATATCTTGGATAGATATTACACTGTTGTCTTCAGCCATTTGTGTGAAGTCGACATTACGATGACTTTGCCTTATATAAAAGAGTTGTTTTCTTACTCTGTAGGCCAAGGCCTACTTGTTAATTTAACAGGCAACTTAATATTTGGTATTCTGTGGTATCCTTGACTCCCAAAGAGCGGGTTTTTTAATATATAAGGAAATTTCACAAACTGAGACACTTCAGTTGTTGATGCCATTAAATGCAGATGGTTTTTCTCTTTCGCGTGAATTGTGAACAGTTACAAACTTTGATGTCGTGAAAATCTTGCTGTGAATCATGGCAGGTGTAGCTAGCTAGGCCTATTTCGGATTGAATGGTTGTATATACTCACACGACACGTAGGCCTAATTGAGTATCAAGGTTTAAAACCCACCGCACACGAGAGCTATGTGCTGAACAAAAACTCATTCAAGGCTGTTTGCTCAGCAAAATATGTAGCTCACAATATATCACTGTGTGGGGTGAATTTTTGCCGAGTTTTCTTTTGCGATGCCGTGAGGCAAATATCTATCCTGTTTGGGTTTGGTTTTTTTGCCTTGCAAGGCAAAAAAGTCACTGTGTGCAGGCAACCAAAGCCACGTGCTGAGCCAAATGAATTGAAATCACGTACTCCGTACACATGATTTTATGATATTGTTGTGCAATTCTTCTAAAGCCTGTTGGCGTTTCTCCCCATTTTTGAAATCATGCGACCGACGAACAAGAATAATGTGCTGTCAATGGCAAGTTATTAATTTTTTTTTTGGCTCAACACATAGCTCTGGTGAGCGGTGGACTTGAGGGATGGTGGAATATACCCAATTTGCCAGGAAATTCAACTGTAGGCTGGATATCCTAATCCCTCCTGCCTTGGCTAGCGGTTTAAACCTTGACAAGCTGCTGCCGTTGACTGCCGGCCAGTAGAGGGCCGTTTTCACGTCCAGCTCTCGCAGATGCATCAGGGAACTGACAAGACTACGGCAGATGAGATTCTTGAGCATCTTTTCTAGGTAGGCCTGGGGGTAGTCACCGTCCTTTTGGATCCTGAGCCTGTATCACCGGGCCCAGGCCATGACGGTGTCCGGAAACTGCTCCATGAAGTCCCCGTAAATGAAGAGGGTTAGAGGGAGCCAGGTGGGGTAGGCCTGGAGGGAGGAGATGACCTTATGGGCCCGCTTGTGGTTCATGCCGATGGCTACGGCTAAAGAGACTGAACCTGGCTGGCAGAGGGAGTAGATCTCACCAGCCGTGCCTGGCGTGTTGAGTGGGATCTGTGGTAGGCATAAACAGGGAGAAATTTAATGATGTAGTTGTGTCATTCAAACGTCCTCACAAGTCCACCACAAGCCCATCACACGTCCTCTAATATCAAGTCAAGTAACAAGCTATTCAAATGGATAACTTGGACAGAAGCAGTTTTTGTTTAATTGTTTTGTGAAATGCCTTGTGATTTACATTTGACCGGATTTGTGGTTGACTCAACTACTTCACTAGAAATTCGTACATTGTGTAAAAAAAAGTCCTATTTTTCATCCTGAATAACTTTGTTGTTTACAGATCATGTAAACAAGGCATGACAAATTTAATGGACTGAGTTTCATCAACTTTTTGCAAGAGAGTCAGATTTAAACGCCATACAAAAATAATACCCACTCTCAGAATGTCGATACAGCACTGGAGACGGTGGGGGAAGGCGCGTGCTACAGCCGAAAGCTTCACGAAGGAACGTAGGATTTCCCCTGATGTCATTGCACATCGCCTCGATCATGAGGATTGAGGAGGTGTGCAATGACATCAGGGGTGATCCTGTCTCCAGCGCTGTATCAACATTGGAGGACGCCGAAGCAAAAGTGGCAGATTCTGAAAGTGAGTAATTGTTTTCAAATGGCGTTTACATCTCACCCTCTTGCACAAAGCTCATGAAACTCACTCCATAAAATCTGTCATGCCTTGTTTACATGATCTGAACATTTGGTTTAATTCTATTGGTAAACAAGAGAGTTATTTAGTATAAAAAGCAATGATGGGCGTGGGATTTGCAGGGTGGTTGTGAGCAATACATCGATAAAGTTGGAAAAACATACTTCAGGCGGGTGGAGTTTCTTGAAGTCGCTGTATGTGTGCCTGTCTGCCTCCCATTCCTTCAGTATGAAACCTGCCTCTCCGATGTCAAGGACAAGCTGGTTCTTGCTCTTCTGTGACAAACCCATGGGCTGGCTGATACTCATCGTACAACCTGCAAAGGTATCATATAGACAAATTATCACTGCTTTTTCGCAGCTTCTTCCCGCATACTCTCCATCTGTTGAATTTCTTGTCAGAATCATATGTTTTACTCAGGTGGCTTTAAGTCTTGAGGTCGGCGAATTTAAATAAAAAGCAGTGTTTTAGTCAGACAAGTATAGTCTCATCTGAACACGTCATCACTTCACATGCACTGAGGCCTCTGTCAATGAAAAAAGCATTGTGTCAGTTATATGGTACAGAAAAAACCTCATGATGGAGTTTAGTCTGCACAGTTGTTGGCACAATGCATTCTTCATTGAAAGGAGATGTCGGGGGTACTAAAATTTACAAGTACTTAACTTTTAAATCAACGAAAACTGCCCGTCATCTTCTGCACCAGAGACCCTCATCTTCTTCTTCATGGACCAGCACAGGACACAAGTACAAAAAGACAAAAAAGATACTGCAAAAAAAAAAAAGAACAATGTAAATACCAGTCACAAATGTACATCTTTCAAAATTCCACATAAATAACACATACAAATACAAAGAAAGAGTTCATTTCCAGCAAGACGCGATGCTATTTCGTTACACTTTTCATGCGGCGCGCACTCAAATTTCGACTTGTTGTCATACAATAAAGCTCCCAAAATATAAGAACTTTCAGTTGCACAATTTTCAGAAAAAAAAGACTGCCAAATATAGGCAGGACTATGTTAATATCAGTCACAAATGTACATCTTTCAAAATTCAACACATACATAAAAAACACATACACATGCAAAGAAAGAGTTCACTTCCAGCCAGACGCGATGCTATGATTTCGTTATGCTCTTCATGCTGCGCCCACTCAATTTCGACTTGTTGGAGACAATAAAGCTCCCAAAATATCAGAAGTTTCAGTCGCACAATTTCAGACATTTTGCGCAAGTGTTCCAAATGGCAAGATCGCGGGTTTCGGAAATAAACTCTTAGACTTCAACACAGAGAGAAGGGCCCACACTACATCAAACAAAACAACACGGTTGTCCTGCCCCCAGATCTGAAAAGAGGACAGTGATCCAACTTTTCAGACCCGAGTTCAAGAGGGGGTAAAATTTACAACTACTTAACTTTGAAATCGACGAAAGCTGCCCGTCATCTTCTTCACCAGCGATCCTCATCTTCTTCCTCATGGACCTGCACAGGACACACGGACAAAAAGACAGAAAAAAAAGACTGCCAAATATAGGCAGGACTATGTTAATATCAGTCACAAATGTACATCTTTCAAAATTCAACACATACATAAATAACACATACACATGCAAAGAAAGAGTTCACTTCCAGCCAGACGCGATGCTATGATTTCGTTATGCTCTTCATGCTGCGCCCACTCAATTTCGACGACTTGGAGACAATAAAGCTCCCCGAATATCAGAATTTTCAGTCACACAATTTCAGACATTTTGAGCAAGTGTTCCAAAATGGCAAGATAGCGGGTTTCGGAAATAAACTCTTAGACTTCAACACAGAGACAAGGGCCCACACTACATCAAACAAAACACCCAGTTGTCCTGCCCCAAGATCTGAAAAGAGGACAGTGATCCAACTTTTCAGACCCGAGTTCAAGAAAGGGTAAAATTTACAACTACTTAACTTTGAAATCGACGAAAGCTGCCCGTCATCTTCTTCACCAGCGACCCTCATCTTCTTCCTCATGGACCTGCACAGGACACACGGACAAAAAGACAGAAAAAAAAGACTGCCAAATATAGGCAGGACTATGTTAACATCAGTCACAAATGTACATCTTTCAAAATTCAACAAATACATAAATCACACATACACATGCAAAGAAAGAGTTCACTTCCAGCCAGACGTGATGCTATGATTTCGTTATGCTTTTCATGCTGCGCCCACTCAATTTCGACTTGTTGGAGACAATAAAGCTCCCAAAATATCAGAATTTTCAGTCGCACAATTTCAGACATTTTGCGCAAGTGTTCCAAATGGCAAGATCACGGGTTTCGGAAATAAACTCTTAGACTTCAACACAGAGAGAAGGGCCCACACTACATCAAACAAAACAACACGGTTGTCCTGCCCCCAGATCTGAAAAGAGGACAGTGATCCAACTTTTCAGACCCGAGTTCAAGAGGGGGTAAAATTTACAACTACTTAACTTTTAAATCGACGAAAGCTGCCCGTCATCTTCTTCACCAGCGACCCTCATCTTCTTCTCATGGCCTGCACAGGACACACGGACAAAAAGACAGAAAAAAAGACTGCCAAATATAGGCAGGACTATGTTAATATCAGTCACAAATGTACATCTTTTCAAAATTCAACACATACATAAATAACACATACACATGCAAAGAAAGAGTTCACTTCCAGCCAGACGCGATGCTATGATTTCGTTATGCTCTTCATGCTGCGCCCACTGATTTCGACGACTTGGAGACAATAAAGCTCCCCGAATATCAGAATTTTCAGTCACACAATTTCAGACATTTTGAGCAAGTGTTCCAAATGGCAAGATAGCGGGTTTCGGAAATAAACTCTTAGACTTCAACACAGAGACAAGGGCCCACACTACATCAAAAAAACAACACGGTTGTCCTGCCCCAAGATCTGAAAAGAGGACAGTGATCCAACTTTTCAGACCCGAGTTCAAGAAAAGGGTAAAATTTACAACTACTTAACTTGAAATCGACGAAAGCTGCCCGTCATCTTCTTCACCAGCGACCCTCATCTTCTTCCTCATGGACGCACAGGACACAGACACGGACAAAAAGACAGAAAAAAAAAGACTGCCAAATATAGGCAGGACTATGTTAACATCAGTCACAAATGTACATCTTTCAAAATTCAACACATACATAAATCACACATACACATGCAAAGAAGAGAGTTCACTTCCAGCCAGACGCGATGCTATGATTTCGTTATGCTTTTCATGCTGCGCCCACTCAATTTCGACTTGTTGGAGACAATAAAGCTGCCAAAATATCAGAATTTTCAGTCGCACAATTTCAGACATTTTGCACAAGTGTTCCAAATGGCAAGATCGCGGGTTTCGGAAATAAACTCTTAGACTTCAACACAGAGACAAGGGCCCCAAACTACATCAAACAAAAACAACACGGTTGTCCTGCCCCCAGATCTGAAAAGAGGACAGTGATCCAACTTTTCAGACCCGAGTTCAAGAGGGGGTAACATTTACACCACTACTTAACTTTGAAATCGACGAAAGCTGCCCGTCATCTTCTTCACCAGCGACCCTCATCTTCTTCCTCATGACCTGCACAGGACACACCGTACACGACAAAAAGACAGAAAAAAAAGACTGCCAAATATAGGCAGGACTATGTTAACATCAGTCACAAATGTACATCTTTCAAAATTCAACACATACATAAATAACACATACACATGCAAAGAGAGTTTCACTTCCAGCCAGACGCGATGCTATGATTTCGTTATGCTTTTCATGCTGCGCCCACTCAATTTCGACTTGTTGGAGACAATAAAGCTCCCAAAATATAAGAATTTTCAGTCGCACAATTTCAGACATTTTGCGCAAGTGTTCCAAATGGCAAGATCGCGGGTTTCGGAAATAAACTCTTAGACTTCAACACAGAGACAAGGGCCCACACTACATCAAACAAAACAACACGGTTGTCCTGCCCCCAGATCTGAAAGAGGACAGTGATCCAACTTTTCAGACCTGAGTTCAAGAGGGAGTAAAATTTACAACTACTTAACTTTTAAATCGACGAAAGCTGCCCGTCATCTTCTTCACCAGCGACCCTCATCTTCTTCCTCATGGACCTGCACAGGACACACGGACAAAAAGACAGAAAAAAAAGACTGCCAAATATAGGCAGGACTATGTTAATATCAGTCACAAATGTACATCTTTCAAAATTCAACACACATACATAAATAACACATACACATGCAAAGAAGAGTTCACTTCCAGCCAGACGCGATGCTATGATTTCGTTATGCTTTTCATGCTGCGCCCACTCAATTTCGACTTGTTGGAGACAATAAAGCTCCCAAAATATCAGAATTTTCAGTCGCACAATTTCAGACATTTTGCGCAAGTGTTCCAAATGGCAAGATCGTGTGGGTTTCGGAAATAAACTCTTAGACTTCAAACACAGAGACAAGGGCCCACACTACATCAAACAAACAACACGGTTGTCCTGCCCCCAGATCTGAAAATAGGACAGTGATCCAACTTTTCAGACCCGAGTTCAAGAGGGGTACAATTTACAACTACTTAACTTTTAATCGACGAAAGCTGCCCGTTCATCTTCTTCACCAGCGATCCTTATCTTCTCCTCATGGACCTGCACAGGAACACACGGACAAAAAGACAGAAAAAAAAGACTGCCAATATAGGCAGGACTATGTTAATATCAGTCACAAATGTACATCTTTCAAAATTCAACACATACATAAATAACACATACACATGCAAAGAAAGAGTTCACTTCCAGCCAGACGCGATGCTATGATTTCGTTATGCTTTTCATGCTGCGCCCACACTCAATTTCGACTTTTGGAGACAATAAAGCTCCCAAAATACCAGAATTTTCAGTCGCACAATTTCAGACATTTTGCGCAAGTGTTCCAAATGGCAAGATCGCGGGTTTCGGAAATAAACTCTTAGACTTCAACACAGAGACAAGGGCCCACACTACATCAGACAAAACAACACGGTTGACCTGCCCCCAGATCTGAAAAGAGGACAGTGATCCAACTTTTCAGACCCGAGTTCAAGAGGTGGTAAAATTTACAACTACTTAACTTTTAAATCGACGAAAGCTGCCCGTCATCTTCTTCACCAGCGACCCTCATCTTCTTCCTCATGGACCTGCACAGGACACACGGACAAAAAGACAGAAAAAAAAGACTGCCCAATATAGGCAGGACTATGTTAATATCAGTCACAAATGTACATCTTTCAAAATTCAACACATACATAAATAACACATACACATGCAAAGAAAGAGGTTCACTTCCAGCCAGACGCGATGCTATGATTTCGTTATGCTTTTCATGCTGCGCCCACTCAATTTCGACATGTTAGAGACAATAAAGCTCCCAAAATATCAGAATTTCAGTCGCACAATTTCAGACATTTTGCGCAAGTGTTCCAAATGGCAAGATCGCGGGTTTCAGAAATAAACTCTTACACTTCAACACAGAGACAAGGGCCCACACTACATCAAACAAAAACACACGGTTGTCCTGCCCCAGATCTGAAAAGAGGACAGTGATCCAACTTTTCAGACCCGAGTTCAAGAGGGGGTAAAATTTACAACTACTTAACTTTTAAATCGACGAAAGCTGCCCGTCATCTTCTTCACCAGCGACCTCATCTTCTTCCTCATGGACCTGCACAGGCACACACGGACAAAAGAGACAGAAAAAAAAGACTGCCAAATATAGGCAGGACTATGTTAATATCAGTCACAAATGTAACATCTTTCAAAATTCAACACAACATAAATCACACATACACATGCAAAGAAAGAGTTCACCTCCAGCCAGACGCGATGCTATGATTTCGTTATGCTTTCTTGCTGCGCCCACTCAATTTCGACTTGTTGAGACAATAAAGCTCCCAAAATATCAGAATTTTCAGTCGCACAATTTCAGACATTTTGCGCGCAAGTGTTCCAAATGGCAAGATCCGCGGGTTTTTCGGAAATAAACTCTAGACTTCAACACAGAGACAAGGGCCCACACTACATCAAACAAAACAACACGGTTGTCCTGCCCCCAGATCTGAAAAGAGGACAGTGATCCAACTTTTTAGACCCGAGTTCAAGAGGGGGTAAAATTACAACTACTTAACTTTTAAATCGACGAAAGCTGCCCGTCATCTTCTTCACCAGCGACCCTCATCTTCTTCCTCATGGACCTGCACAGGACACACGGACAAAAAGACAGAAAAAAAAGACTGCCAAATATAGGCAGGACTATGTTAATATCAAGTCACAAATGTACATCTTTCAAAATTCAACACAAACATAACTCACACATACAACATGCAAAGAAAGAGTTCACTTCCAGCCAGACGCGATGCTATGATTTCGTTATGCTTTTTCATGCTGCGCCCACTCAATTTTGGACTTGTTGGAGACAATAAAGCTCCCAAAATATCAGAATTTTCAGTCGCACAATTTCAGACATTTTGCGCAAGTGTTCCAAATGCAAGATCGCGGGTTTCGGAAATAAAACTCTTAGACTTCCACACAGAGACAAGGGCCCACACAACATCAAACAAAACAACACGGTTGTCCTGCCCCCAGATCTGAAAAGAGGACAGTGATCCAACTTTTCAGACCCGAGTTCAAGAGGGGGTAAAATTTACAACTACTTAACTTTTAAATCGACGAAAGCTGCCCGTCATCTTCTTCACCAGCGACCCTCATCTTCTTCCTCATGGACCTGCACAGGACACACGGACAAAAAGACAGAAAAAAAGACTGCCAAATATAGGCAGGACTATGTTAATATCAGTCACAATGTACATCTTTTCAAATTTCAAACACATACATAAATCACACATACACATGCAAGAAAGAGTTCACCTCCAGCCAGAACGCGATGCTATGATTTCGTTATGCTTTTCTTGCTGCGCCCCCCACTCATTTCGACTTGTTGGAGACACTAATAAAGCTCCCAAAATCAGAATTTTCAGTCGCACAATTTCAGACATTTTGCGCAAGTGTTCCAAATGGCAGATAGCGGTTTTCGGAAATAAACTCTTAGACTTCAACACAGAGACAAGGGCCCACACTACATCAAACAAAACAACACGGTTGTCCTGCCCCCAGATCTGAAAAGAGGACAGTGATCCAACTTTTCAGACCCGAATTCAAGAGGGGGTAAAATTTACAACTACTTAACTTTGAAATCGACGAAAGCTGCCCGTCATCTTCTTCACCAGCGACCCTCATCTTCTTCCTCATGGACCTGCACAGGACACACGGACAAAAGACAGAAAAAAAAAGTGCCAAATATAGGCAGGACTATGTTAATATCAGTCACAAATGTACATCTTTCAAAATTCAACACATACATAAATCACACATACACATGCAAAGAAAGAGTTCACTTCCAGCCAGACGCGATGCTATGATTTCGTTATGCTTTTCATGCTTGGCCCACTCAATTTCGACTTGTTGGAGACAATAAAGCTCCCAAAATATCAGAATTTTCAGTCGCACAATTTCAGACATTTTGCGCAAGTGTTCCAAATGGCAAGATCGCGGTTTCGGAAATAAACTCTTAGACTTCAACACAGAGACAAGGCCCACACTACATCAAACAAAACAACACGGTTGTCCTGCCCCCAGATCTGAAAAGAGGACAGTGATCCAACTTTTCAGACCCGAATTCAAGAGGGGGTAAAATTTACAACTACTTAACTTTTAAATCGACGAAAGCTGCCCGTCATCTTCTTCACCAGCGACCCTCATCTTCTTCCTCATGGACCTGCACAGGACACACGGACAAAAAGACAGAAAAAAAAGACTGCCAAATATAGGCAGGACTATGTTATATCAGTCACAAATGTACATCTTTCAAAATTCAACACATACATAAATCACACATACACATGCAAAGAAAGAGTTCACTTCCAGCCAGACGCGATGCTATGATTTCGTTATGCTTTTCATGCTTGGCCCACTCAATTTCGACTTGTTGAGACAATAAAGCTCCCAAAATATCAGAATTTTCAGTCGCACAATTTCAGACATTTTGCGCAAGTGTTCCAAATGGCAAGATCGCGGGTTTCGGAAATAAACTCTTAGACTTCAACACAGAGACAAGGGCCCACACTACATCAAACAAAACAACACGGTTGTCCTGCCCCCAGATCTGAAAAGAGGACAGTGATCCAACTTTTCAGACCCGAGTTCAAGAGGGGGTAAAATTTACAACTACTTAACTTTTAAATCGACGAAAGCTGCCCGTCATCTTCTTCACCAGCGACCCTCATCTTCTTCCTCATGGACCTGCACAGGACACACGGACAAAACGACAGAAAAAAAGACTGCCAAATATAGGCAGGACTATGTTAATATCAGTCACAAATGTACATCTTTCAAAATTCAACACATACATAAATAACACATACACATGCAAAGAAAGAGTTCACTTCCAGCCAGACGCGATGCTATGATTTCGTTATGCTTTTCATGCTGCGCCCACTCAATTTAGACTTGTTGGAGACAATAAAGCTCCCAAAATATCAGAATTTTCAGTCGCACAATTTCAGACATTTTGCGCAAGTGTTCCAAATGGCAAGATCGCGGTTTCGGAAATAAACTCTTAGACTTCAACACAGAGACAAGGGCCCACACTACATCAAACAAACAACACGGTTGTCCTGCCCCCAGATCTGAAAAGAGGACAGTGATCCAACTTTTCAGACCCGAGTTCAAGAGAGGGTAAAATTTACAACTACTTAACTTTTAAATCGACAAAAGCTGCCCGTCATCTTCTGCACCAGCGACCCTCATCTTCTTCCTTATGGACCTGCACAGGACACACGGACAAAAGACAGAAAAAAAGACTGCCAAATATAGGCAGGACTATGTTAATATCAGTCACAAATGTACATCTTTCAAAATTCAACACATACATCAATCACATACACATGCAAAGAAAGAGTTCACTTCCAGCCAGACGCGATGCTATGATTTCGTTATGCTTTTCTTGCTGGGCCCACTCAATTTTGACTTGTTGGAGACAATAAAGTTCCCCAAATATAAGAATTTCAGTCGCACAATTTCAGACATTTTGTGCAAGTGTTCCAAATGGCAAGATCGCGGGTTTCGGAAATAAACTCTTAGACTTCAACACAGAGACAAGGGCACACTACATCAAACAAAACAACACGGTTGTCCTGCCCCCAGATCTGAAAAGAGGACAGTGATCCAACTTTTCAGACCCGAGTTCAAGAGGGGGTAAAATTTACAACTACTTAACTTTTAAATCGACGAAAGCTGCCCGTCATCTTCTTCACCAGCGACCCTCATCTTCTTCCTCATGGACCTGCACAGGACACACGGACAAAAAGACAGAAAAAAAAGACTGCCAAATATAGGCAGGACTATGTTAATATCAGTCACAAATGTACATCTTTCAAAATTCAACACATACATAAATCACACATACACATGCAAAGAAAGAGTTCACTTCCAGCCAGACGCGATGCTATGATTTCGTTATGCTTTTCTTGCTGCGCCCACTCAATTTCGACTTGTTGGAGACATAAAAAACTCCCAAAATATCAGAATTTTCAGTCGCACAATTTCAGACATTTTGCGCAAGTGTTCCAAATGGCAAGATCGCGGGTTTCGGAAATAAACTCTTAGACTTCAACACAGAGACAAGGGCCCACACTACATCAAACAAAACAACACGGTTGTCCTGCCCCCAGATCTGAAAAGAAGACAGTGATCCAACTTTTCAGACCCGAGTTCAAGAGGGGGTAAATTTACAACTACTTAACTTTTAAATCGACGAAAGCTGCCCGTCATCTTCTTCACCAGCGACCCTCATCTTCTTCTCATGGACCTGCACAGGACACACGGACAAAAGACAGAAAAAAAAGACTGCCAATATAGGCAGGACTATGTTAATATCAGTCACAAAATGTACATCTTTCAAAATTCAACACATACATAAATCACACATACACATGCAAAGAAAGTTCACTTCCAGCCAGACGCGATGCTATGATTTCGTTATGCTTTTCATGCTGCGCCCACTCAATTTCGACTTGTTGGAGACAATAAAGCTCCCAAATATCAGAATTTTCAGTCGCACAATTTCAGACATTTTGCGCAAGTGTTCCAAATGGCAAGATCGCGGGTTTCGGAAATAAACTCTTAGACTTCAACACAGAGACAAGGGCCACACTACATCAAACAAAACAACACGGTTGTCCTGCCCCCAGATCTGAAAAGAGGACAGTGATCCAACATTTCAGACCCGAGTTCAAGAGGGGGTAAAATTTACAACTACTTAACTTTTAAATCGACGAAAGCTGCCCGTCATCTTCTTCACCAGCGACCCTCATCTTCTTCCTCATGGACCTGCACAGGACACCGACAAAAAGACAGAAAAAAAGACTGCCAAATATAGGCAGGACTATGTTAATATCAGTCACAAATGTACATCTTTCAAAATTCAACACATACATAAATCACACATACACATGCAAAGAAAGAGTTCACTTCCAGCCAGACGCGATGCTATGATTTCGTTATGCTTTTCATGCTTGGCCCACTCATTTCGACTTGTTGGAGACAATAAAGCTCCCAAAATATCAGAATTTCAGTCGCACAATTTCAGACATTTTGCGCAAGTGTTCCAATGGCAAGATCGCGGGTTCGGAAATAAACTCTTAGACTTCAACACAGAGACAAGGCCCACACTACATCAACAAAACAACACGGTTGTCCTGCCCAGATCTGAAAAGAGGCCAGTGATCCAACATTTCAGACCGAGTTCAAGAGGGGGTAAAATTTACAACTACTTTACTTTTAAATCGACGAAAGCTGCCCGTCATCTTCTTCACCAGCGACCCTCATCTTCTTCCTATGGACCTGCACAGGACACACGGACAAAAAGACAGAAAAAAAGACTGCCAAATATAGGCAGGACTATGTTAATATCAGTCACAATGTACATCTTTCAAAATTCAACACATACATAAATCACACATACACATGCAAAGAAAGAGTTCACTTCCAGCCAGACGCGATGCTATGATTTCGTTATGCTTTTCATGCTTGGCCCACTCAATTTCGACTTGTTGGAGACAATAAAGCTCCCAAAATATCAGAATTTTCAGTCGCACAATTTCAG